>NC_030416.2:37571567-37709067 GCF_001660625.3 Ictalurus punctatus
AGACAGACAGAGAGAGAGAGACAGACAGAGAGACAGACAGAGAGACAGACAGGGAGACAGACAGAGAGACAGACAGAGAGAGAGGGGAACAAAGGAATACAGTAACACCCATTGTGTATGCTGCTGTTATGGGAAAATAATCAACAATGGGGTGGTGTGATGAAGCAGAGTTTCTGTTAGTGCTTGATTATTTATCTGTAACAGCATCTCACCAAGTGTTTTATTCCTCATCTACAGCACGATTTTCATTTATTAAACAACGTCATACTTTTTGTCCATTTTTAATTACATTTAATATTAACAAAACAAGTTAGTTCTGCTCTCACTTATGTTATAGCAGCTATAAACACCTGCTTCCTCACCAGCCCTCTCTCCATTCTCTCTCTTTATTCTCTCTCTCTCCATTCTCTCTCTCCATTCTCTCTCTTTATTCACTCTCTCCATTCTCTCTCTCCATTCTCTCTCTTTATTCACTCTCTCCATTCTCTCTCTTTATTCTCTCTTTATTCTCTCTCTCAATTCTCTCTCTTTATTCTCTCTATTTATTCTCTCTCAATTCTCTCTATTTATTCTCTCTTTATTCTCTCTCTCCATTCTCTCGCTTTATTCTCTCTCTTTATTCTCTCTCTCTTTATCCTCTCTCTTTATTCTCTCTCTTTATTCTCTCTCTCTTTATTCTCTCTCTCTTTATTCTCTCTCTTTATTCTCTCTCTTTATTCTCTCGCTATTCTCTTTCTTTATTCTGTCTATTTATTCTCTTTCTTTATTCTCTTTCTTTATTCTCTCTCTTTATTCTCTCTCTTTATTCTCTCTCTCTTTATCCTCTCTCTTTATTCTCTCTCTTTATTCTCTCGCTATTCTCTTTCTTTATTCTGTCTATTTATTCTCTTTCTTTATTCTCTTTCTTTATTCTCTCTCTTTATTCTCTCTCTTTATTCTCTCTCGTGAATTTAATAAGACAAATACACAGCTTGTCATGTTACTGAGAATCTCCTCTGTCCTGACGATGTTGAGAAAACATAAAGTTACAGCTTTACTCTGACTGGTTAAATTTAAATGTGAAATAAACATCTCCTTACAGAAAACTTCACCATCTCAGTGATCACACACGTTCTTCTAATCTGATTATTATGAGTGGAGCGTCCACTGTACACGTCCCTGTGAGTGAGCGGTTACTATAGAAACATTATCATATTAGAGCAAGTGCATTAATATACAGTACACCTGTGATTTGAGATACTAACTACTTAATTATCAATTAAGACGTTCTGACCAATCAGAATCCAGAGTTTAACAGCACCGTGGGATTAACAGCCTTTAACTGAGCAGAACCGAGTAAAATACCCTGTCACTGATTAACGTATTCCATACACACCTTTACTGGCGGAGGTGAGGGACAGCAAAGAGAACAGCACAACTCCCAACGCGAGCATCTTACTGCAAACACACACACACACACACACACACACACACACACACACACACACACACACACGATGAGTACATTAAACATCTTAAATGTACAGTATTATCCCAACAATTACATCAAAAGTCTTTACAGAACAAAGTTTGTACAAAACAAAATGTAGACACAATGTTGCTCGCAAAATCGCAATAATGAGTAGACATCTTTACAGCAAGCTTTGTTGATCAGTTAATAATAATAATATGTTGTTGTTGTAATTGTTAAGAAGAATTTTACACTATTTACAATTTTCACATGTAAGAAATTCCCTTAAAGCCTCCACGTGTACAAACAAAACAAAAAAATAAATTAAAAGAATAACAAGTGTCAGAAAATCCCTAACCTCTTATAAAGTGAACGTAAAAGCAGACAGACTTACAGTGTGCGGCTTACCAACACGCCCAGGAAACTCAAAGCTCACACACACACACACACACACACACACACACACACACACACACACACACACACACACACACACACACACACACACACACACACACACACACACACACACACACACAGGACCTCTATCCTCCTTGCACGGTAGTGACATCATCATCATCTAGACAAAAGATTCAGTGTGAGGCTCAGCAGTCATTTGATGTGCTTAATCATAGACTTTTACACACACACACACACACACACACACACACACACACACACACACACACACACACACACACACACTTTCTGTGATGTTTCTTTGGACTTCTGAGTTAATGTAATCCATTTATTTATTTTTTTGCTTATTGTTAAGTTGCAGTTTTGGATAGACAGATAGATAGATAGATAGATAGATAGATAGATAGATAGATCTTCCATTTTTATAGGCTCAGAAGTAATTGGACAATTGACTGATAAGCAGTTTCCTGGTCAGGTGTGACCTGTTTCCTCGTTATTTCAGGACAGATTAAGGAGGTGAAATGGCTGGAGTTGATTCCAAGTGTTGAACTTGCATTCGGTAGATGTTCATCACATAAACCTGCAATTTTAACAGGGGTGTGTAAACTTTTTATATTCATTGACCATTGATAAGCAAGCTGGGGTTCACTTCAGCAAAGCTCAAGTATTAGTTTATACTATAATCGTTCAAAAATCTCGTGTCAATTGTAGACTCATTTCACAGTAATTTGAAGAGTAATTACTAAAGATTTTCACCAGACTCTATTTCTTAATTACTTTAATTATTTTGTTAACTTTTACTCAACTGAATTATTACTAGAGTAGCCCCTTGTTTGTTTCTTCCTTGTTTACTTAACCTTTGGCCTTGAAGTAACATGATGCGGCCTCAGAAACTGTTCTCTCGATAATAAACTGAACAATAAATCCCAGAACTCAGTAACGCTGCCCACTCTCCAATAGAAATATAACTGTTCCTTCTTCCTACATTTTTCTTTCATAATTTTTTTATATAAAAATGCTGTATATTGTGATTGTGATAGACTATCAGTATTATTTCTACCAGTTTGTAAAAACACAATCGTTCCCTCTGCATTGTGTTACTATAAAGGACACCAGACCACACCTTCCCAAATTACTGGGGATTTATTTATTCTCCTGTAGACAGAATGGAAGTAGTACATGTGCAGTATGGATTCTCTCTCGCACACACATCCTGCTGTGAGAATGAGACTTAGCCCATTTTTACTAATCAATCTAAAAACAAATTATCCTCATTTTGACCCTAATCTTAACTAATCAGAACTGTACACACCCGTTTCTTCAGGAGTTCTAAAAAATCTGCACTGGTGAGAATGTGAATTAGCATCACATTACATTAATAATCAAATATACCACATATCTCCCCAACCTTCTCCTCTAGTTCCTGTTTCATTCTCTCTATCTCTCCATCTTTATTTTCTAGTTCCTCTTTCAGTTGCTCTATCTCTCCATCTTTCTCTTGTAGTTCTTGTTTCATCCTCTCAATCTTTTCCTTTTTCTTTTCCAGTTTCAGTCTTTTACGCTCAATCTCCTCTTCTTGGTGTTCGAGCTCTTGTTTTACTATTTCTAAAATGTTTTCAGTTTCCTCGTGTAGTTTTTCTCTCAAGGTGTCCAGCACGGTGTCCATTTTTCAGTAAGAATCCACACTGAGTGAACGTCCTCCTCTGTAACTATACAGAAAAATCAGAGTCAGTAAAAAATACACAGTTAGAAGAATTAAAGACTATTTTACATTATGGACGTAAGGACTCACCTGATAAAACACTACACTGAGTTTTAAGAATTAATTTAAATGTTACTGGATGTTCAAAACGGACGTGTCTGCTGAACTTCTTGTTTTGTAGTTCTGGGTTTGTTGACACAGGAAGTTAAAAGCCTTTGTTAAATAAAAAAGAAAAATAAATCACATTTTTAAATAGTCTCTGTTATGCTTTTGGTGAAACTATCAGTATCTGCATTGTCAGTACACTAATAGAAATCTCTCAGAACTACACAGATGTCCACCACAGGTCATAGTGTAACAACCTGGAAGTGAAATGGACATAAGTGGGATTTTATGATATTAATAATCTACACAAAATGTGGAGGCGTGGGGGGAGGGGGGAGTTGCATTGGACATCATTAATTAGTTAAATGATGTCGACCTGCATGCAATTAAAGTGTCACATGATTTCATTATAAATACACCTGTTCCTGGAAGAACCCAGAGTGTATTACAGAACATTTCTAAACAAACAGCATCATGAAAACAAATTCAGGACAAAGTCTGGACATTGTTTAGTCCCAAACTTTAACCATCCTGTAGAGCAACCAAAAATCAATTAGTGAAACAAAATTATTTTATATATATATATATATATTTACAGTGCTGCTTGAAGGTTTGTGAACATCATCAGATTTTCACACAAGTCCTAAAAGTAGATAAAGGCAACCCAATTAAACAAATGAGACAAATTGTACTTTTACTTATCGAGGGAAATGATCCTATATTACATCTCTGTGAGTGGAAAGTATGTGAACGTCTAGGATTAGCAGTTCATTTGAAGATGACATTAGAGTCAGGTGTTTTCGAACAATGGGATGATGATCAGGTGTGAGTGAGTGAGCATCCTGTTTTATTTAAAGAACATGGATCTATCAGAGTCTGATCTTAACAATACATGGTGTGGAAGTACATACAAAGCACGAACTAAGGAGATTTCTGAGGACCTCGGGAAAAGAGTTGCTGGAAAAGGTTACAAAACCGTCTCTAAAGAGTTTGGACTCCACCAATCCACAGTCAGATAGACTGTGTACGAACGGAGGAAATTCAAGGCCATTGTTCCCCTCCCCAGGAGTGGCGACCAACAAAGATCACTCCAAGAGCAAGGCTTGTACTAGTCAACAATGCTGTGCATGGCAGGGCTGCAAGGAGAAAGTCACTGCTCTCCAAAAAGAACATTGCTGCCCTTCTGCAGTTTGCTAAAGATCACGTGAACAAGCCAGAAGACTATTGGGAAAAAAATTTGATGGATGAGACCAAAATAGAACTTTTTGGTTTAAATGAGAAGTGAAGGAAAACACTGCATTCCAGCATAAGAACCTTCTCCCAGCTGTGAAACATGGTGGCGGTAGTGTCATGGTTTGGACCAGTTTTGCTGCATCTGGACCAGGACGACTTTCCATCATTGATGGAACAATGAATTTTGAACGATACCAGCAAACTCTAAAGGAAAATGTCAGGACATCTGTCCATGAACTGACTCTGAAGAGAAAGTGATTCATGCAGCAAGACAACAACCCTAAACACACGAGTCGTTCTACTAAAGAACAGTTAAAGAAGAATAAAGGTACTGTTTTGGAATGGCCAAGTCAAAGTCCTGACCTTAATCCAGTAGAAATGTTGTGGAAGAACCTGAAGCGAGCAGTTCATGTGAGGAAACACACCAACATCCCAGAGTAGAAGCTGTTCTGTACTGAGGAACAGGATAAAACTCCTCCAAGCCGATGTGCAGGACTGATCTAAACAAACTGGTAGTTTGCAGTGATTCATGACATAAATTTAAAGTGTGAATCCATATGCAAGGTGCTAGCTCTTTGTAGGACAGGTTTATCTGCAAGGACTCACTAGAGAACTTGTGAAGCCAGAGTATGAAGTGAAAGCAAAAGTGTTTATGCAAATCACAGGAGCAGAAGTATTTAAATATTCAGCAGCCAAAAAGAACAATCCTGTTGCTGAGATTTATACAAAATTCAGTAAAAATAGATCTGGATAACTGAGTAGATCTATGATCTGTGTGACTGAGTGACTATTTTGTTCATTAACAGTGACAGATGAAGTCATTTGACCAAGAGAAAATTAATACTACCCTGGAATCATGGGATCATGACAGGCACAGCTAAATCAACATTTCCAGCTCAGTTCTCCATTTTGATGATGCATGATGGACTCTAATCAAATCACATTACAGTAAGGTCATATCGCAAACGTAAGATCCTGAAAAAAAAAAACATATTTTAAGTTTTAATGCATTTGGTAATATAGTTTATAAACAATATTTCTTTACAACCTCTCATAACAACTTCGCTCAACAGGACTAAACATCTTCAACTGATGATAAATTGGCTGTCCAGGCAAAATGTATCTACATAAGTAAGACAGGGCTGAGAGGCACGACCGTGTGTGTGTGTGTGTGTGAGAGAGAGAGAGAGAGAGAGAGAGAGAGAGAGAGAGAGAGAGAGAGAGAGAGAGAGAGAGAGAGAATATGAATGAATGAATTCAGTACTCTAAGCACTGCAGTCTGGCCTTTTTAAATTCCTACCTGCATGTCTGCGCATGCTTGGTGTTTAATCATGTATTAACACTTGCCTGTTGCTCTCACCAGAGGGCGCTCAGTGCTAAAACTTCAAGCCACTTCATCTCCAGCATGTTTATGGCGTCTCTCTTTATCAAGGAGACATCTGTGGTAATCAAGCTCAGGTCATTTTCACCCTGTTTGTGTGTCTGATTGATTGTGGGTCTGATACAAATTATTTTGTACTTTTTATAAAAATTGCCACAAGCTTCAGACTCTTTATGTTTAGATATTTCCCCTCAGATTTTAACATGATGTCGTTTCTTCAGTGTATTCTTCAGAATATTAACACATACTAGAAAACATGCACACATGGGGCAGTGGTGGTTTGGTGTTTAAGGCTCTGGGTTACTGATCAGAAGGTCGGGGGTTCAAGCCCCAGCACTGCCAAGCTGCCACTGTCGGGCCCTTGAGCAAGGCCCTTAACCCTCTCTGCTCTGGGGGCGATGTATCATGTCTGACCCTGTGCTCTGACCCCAACTTCCTGACATGCTGGGGTTTGTGAAGAAAAGAGTTTCACTGTGATGTAATATATACGTGATCAATAAAAACTCATTAGTATCATTATATTAGACCGGTTTGAGCATCACACACTGCTGCCTGTTTCCTTTAGAATTGACTGAATCTTTTGATTATTAAATTTTACATATTTTAGCACCACAGCACCTGATAAACACCTGATAAACAATATTCAGAATCGTGTCTTAAGATGACACTTAAGAGTGTCACCTCATGCCTTTTCTATAGTCCATGTGTGAAACTTAAAAAGAGCTCTTCACGTTTATGCACTAACATTTTACATTATTTTAATTATTTAATTATTTTAATTAATGTTTTGCTCTATTTTACACATTTTTATTTAAACATTTTCTCTTTCATATTTGCATTATTTTATTCTTTTTATTCTCAATGTTATTATTTATTGTATTTTTATTGTTTGCCTGTTTTACAATTTCATGTTTGACTGCCTTTTTTGTTTCTGTATATTTCACACTGTAAAACACTTTCAGATTTTAAATGTATGACGTTTGCTATACAAATTAGGCTTATTGTTGTTGTTGTTGTTAATAATAATAATAATAATAATAATAATAATAATAATGATGATAATAATAATAATAATAATAATAATAATAATAATAATAATAATAATAATAATAATAGTTTCACTCAGTTTGTTTGTATTTGTGTGTGCATGATGATAAATGCCAAACAGTCATAAATGACCAAGCACTTTCCTGGCACAGCTGATTTACATTTAACCACGCCCACAAAACTCCATAAAAGGCAAATCTGACAAAGAGCTGAAAAAGATCAAATGAAGACTAAACAGTGAAACAGTGCCTCCTAAGTTTGTCCTGCACTAAATCATCCAGTAATGCAGCTCAGTCATTGCAGTGAGGTGCAGAGATCAACAAAACCCAATGTGTGCGCTGTTCCTTTTTATAGAAAAGAAAATGTTATATTTGTGAATCACACGTCCATCCACCACGTTTCCTTCATATGGATATGAAGGAAAAAGTAATAGGGTTTGAGGTTCCTATACTAACTATACTGTATTTTATGTTCATTGGACTGTCCACTTTAGCTATCGTTCATTCATTTATTCATTCATTCATTTTCCTTCCACTTTCCCTGGTGGGGGTCTCGGTTTCCACTTAAACTCACAAACTCATCATGTCCAGGTAATGACAGAAATTAAATATCTGACGATGTCCTGTGTGTGGTCTGGTGTTATAACAGTTTTATATTTACAGTCTAAAGGGCATGATGATAAACTTAAACTAAATTAAGACTATTTGCAAATGAACTACATTAAATTGTCTGCTTCAAAATGTGTTTGTGATGGGAGATAAATTCTTGAGATGGGTGGAACGTTTCCCAACTGGAAGGAGAACTACAAAGGTGCTAAGCTCTTTTGAGGTCATCACAGGCTGATGTACATCTCTCCAAGCACAACTGATTTAAGACGTTCATGCAGAAGACAAGAACCTCCCGAAGACTGTGACACTATGTAGTTAGGGGCCACAGTGTAGAGATGAGTAGCTCGACTGGCCAACCATCAGTTTACACTCAGGTGACAACGTGGTGTTTGTTAATAAGAATACAGATGTTTTATTTTCGGTTGACTCGAAGCCGAGACTAATGAGGCGTGGATGAGAGATCTCCCTTAATTCTTTGAGGTCTGGGCTGGACAGAAACAGACTCATTATCACAGGAGGCTGCAATAGCGAGGGCCACCACCCCTTACAGCTAGCACTCATATTAAAGGCCAAAGCAATAGATTTGTATTTGTATTAAAATGAGGTCTCTGTAGTACATAGCTTTCTGAACAAAATTTCAGCATTTAGTATTTCATTTAGTATTTAGTATTATGAATGTATAATTTCTTTCTTTGCTTCTATTTTCTCATTTGTAAGTCGCTTTGGATAAAAGCGTCTGCTAAATGCTAAATACATTTAATACAATTTCTTGAATAATGACAAATAAATCAGTCCAAAATATTTTGTCAGATTTATTCAAAGAACGCCTCCAACAAAACAGTTTTTGTGATGCAGAGTTTTAAAGTTACACAGTAGGAAGAAAATGGAAGAGAGGATAAATCAGTAATCTGGTGAAATCTAAGATTGAGCTAATACGCATTTTTGTTTCAGAAACAGAGGATTTCTCTAAGAATACATTTTATATCTTAATCACAGACACTGATTCATCAGGAATGATAGTCATATTAGATAGTCTATTAGACATGGAAATCAAAGGAGAGAAATTCATTAGCAGGTGTCAGAGACTTTTTTAGAGTATTCCTGGTACGTGTACCTCTCAACAACATTCCCATGGATTTTGTACTCAAGAAAATCCCAGTTGAGCACGTTCCCACTCGGAGCATTGTATTGTTTCGCATACAGCTGCTCAATCTGACATGCCCTCAGAACACTATCAAACATGTGTACATCTGTAATTTCACCCACAAAGCTCTGATGTACGTCAAATTTACCCAAAAATGAATCAGGATCCTGTCCGATAATTATAGCTCCATTTGGATGTACATTATGGCCATGCCTGTAGATGGTCAGCATGCTGCGGCGTCCGTCCACCCAAAATGCGGTGTTTCCAGTGCTCGAATCCCAGGTGACACACAGATGAGTGGGTAAAGCTGACAGCATCGGGAGAGTAAAGAATGCACCATCTTTACTGCTTCTCAAGTATAGAGAAAGTCTTCCATTTTTTTCTCTCCACACATTGAGCTCGTCAGCCCCTTGAGTGCGATAAGCGAACAGGATGATCTCTCGCTCGTACCAGATTTGAGTAGCAACGCGCATACAGAGTGTGAAGGCCTGCAAATTCAGAGGTTTCATTGGTGTGAGTTGCACATAGGCAGAGCTTGACTCTTCAGGGAAGACAAACACCTTACCTACTGGGAAAAATAACACAGAATAGTACAGTTGTGTCCAAAAACCTCATGTGCACTTCTATTAACTGTTTTTATTCATGTGTTAGCCATAATGAACACAATCAGACATACTGTAGATTTAATGAATAAAACAGTGGTGAAGGTGATGAGGGAAAACTCCCAGAGATGAAGGAACTTTGAGAGGAATCAGATTCAAAAGGGAACCCATCCTTTTATGGGTGATGGATAGTGAGACTATAAATCATTACAGTATAAAGGTGTAGAAGAGTAAAGACAAACAGTACTCAGTGTGTTGAAAGGATGTTCAATATGAACATATGGGATCATATTTGGGAACACAGTAAGGATCTACAATTGCCATTGAATACATCAATATTCAGACCGCAGACATAACTACAGAATTGAGCGCTATTCAGAAGTTACGGGAGCATTACGAAAGGGCGTAAAATTCCTCTAAAGCAGGTGCGTCTCATTTACATGCCATTCTGACCTTGTACTTAAGTTATTTTTTTAAACACTTAAAGTTGAAGTCAGAAAACTCTATGGATGTTTTATAATAACTCCTAATTAAGTATTGATCACTTCGACATTAATTCCCAATAGCTAAGCCTTAGCTTCCTCCTGGAGATCTACTACCTAATATACCTTAACCTATTCCAATTCATCAGTGTCGAAAATGTAAAGGTCTAATAAATATTAGTTACTGTTTACTTTTATTTTGCAAGTGCTCACAAAACTACAAAATAGGAAGTGATGTTTAATTGAACCGATCGGACTGTTGTAATCAACACATGCAGACCATGTTCTTATTTTTGCAGCAAAACCCAGCAGCCTTCAGTATGTTGTTGTTTTTTTTAATCTGAAAAGTGTTTCTTACATAATACGCTGCTTTATTTACTAAAATATAAACATTTTTCTGTAACATTTAATTTTGTGCTGGGAAACTAATGCTAGGAAACCTGAAATGTTTTTGAACTGACTTGAAAATGTAGTACTCATAGAATAAAAATCTATAACATAGTTTGTACTTAAACAAAATCGGGTGCCTAAGACTTTTGCACAGTACTGTATCATCATAAAACTTGATAAATGGGTTTATATATGGAATCTTTATTGTTCTATCTCATTTGGTAAGAACTGGTCATTGGTGAAGCTATTTGGGAAGAATGCTTGGACCCCACAGATTGCTGCTTGTGGCTGTACTTCTCCTTCTTCTTCTCCTCCTTCTCCTTCTTCTCCTTCCGCTTCTTATTATTATTATTGTTCTTAATAATAATAATAACAACAACAACAATAATAATAATAACAATGTTGTTGTTAATAATAATAATAATAATAATAATAATAATAATAATAATAATAATAATAATAATAATAATTAAAGCAGTGCCTTGTGGATAAAATATAATTTTAACTTTTAAAATTTGAATTTGATTAACAAAATGTGGTTTTATGCAGTTTAATTGAAGTAGTACCATGTATTATCTACACCAGTATTTCTGTAAAGCTGATTTGTGATAACACATATTGTTAAAAGCACTATACCAATAAAACATTTTACTCAGTTGATTTAAATTATATGAAGTCTGAGGTCATTAACAAAACACCAACAGCAAATAGTCACAGTAACGTAAACATTTTAGTCACATAAATGTAAACATTTTCCTAAAGGATTCTTAATTTGATTTGACATAAAATGTTGATAGAAACTTACAGTCAGTGGCTGAGGCCAGAACCAGAAGAAGCAACAACACCACAGTCACCTTCATCTTCATCTTACTGCAATTGTTTATTATTTAATAGGAAGTTACATAGTTAAATTATTAGAAATAATCATAACAGTTATATATAAGAGTTATACTGTATGTCTTAATGAAATTATGGTACCACAGAAATATTACTGCAGACATTTTAATTTGATTACAAAACACATATTTTGCAGATGATTATAATATAAACGGCACATTTTATGAAAACTTACTTTTTTGAATACTTCTTTTGAAAGAGAAATGCAGCTTTTGCTTAGAATGACTTGCACTTGTACATCACAGTGGATTTATAATGAAACGTGTGGGAGGAGGTTGGGCGTATCCAACCCAGTCTCACAGAAAAAAATGTTTGCATGATTTTCTCCACGCGATGAATTAACATTCTGTCTCCCTGTTTTAAATATATATATATATATATATATATATATATATATATATATATATATATATATATATATATATATATATATATATATATTTTTTTTTTAAACGATAGTACATCTATCAAAGTCTTTGACCATTTGACATGCTGTGAAATCAACAAAACTCACTGGGCTTGGTAACGTCAATGATGTCAAATCACAGACAAAGTTATCCCTTGCATCCTAAAAGTTTATATTAAATTTAATATGAAATCAGATTCCAAGTGATGGGAAATCCTTCCCGTTATGTTTATAGAACATAACCCTGGCTTTGATCTGTTCAATCTGTTGCCCTCAGAGAGACGTTACAGGTGCATCAAAACAAGGACTAGTAGATTTAGGAATAGTTTATTCCCAGAAGCTATTACCATGATAAACAAACACATGTACTGAGTCCACAGCATATGTATATAGTGTCTCAAAACTGTGCATTTCATAGTACCTCCTGCATCCACCCCAATATCTATCTATCTTGCATATCTATCTTGCATATCTTATATATCTTGTTTATTTATTTTGTTTATTTATCTGTGTATTTATCTGTGTATTATCTGTTTATTCTTCTTGTGTATTGAATGTACATGTTTGCATGGAGCAAAAAGGAGTGGCTCTTAATTTCATTGTACATATGTATAGTGACAATAAAAAGGCATTCATCATCATCATTTATAAGCTAATATTTTATTTCTATTTCATCCTAGATATAACCTAGATTTTGAAATGTGTGTGTGTGTGTGTGTGGGATGTTTAATGGCTCATATGCCCATACAGCACCCCTGGGGAAGAGAGGGTTAAGGGCTTTGTTCAGGGGCCCAACAGTGGCAGCTAGGTGATGGTGGGGCTTGAACCCCCAACATACTGATCAGTAACCCAGAGTTAATCTTCAGGCTAACAGACTCACTCTTTTTCCTGCATACATAACGCTTATCATTGTGGCCAAACAGTTAATTTTTTTGTTTTATATGACTCTTTATTTTTTAAATGTATTTTTTGTTTTATTTGAAAAGGGTGATGATCACCTGCAAACTTAAGTTTGGATTTTTATGCTGGTCTTTGAGTAGAGGCTTCATCCTTGCAAGACCATGATGCTGTAGGTGAGAGGCCCAGGTAACAGTCTTGAACAGGCACAGTTAGAGAGCAGCACAAAAGAGGAAGGATATTTTTTATCTTGTTCATTTCCCCAGCTCAGTAAGGATAAGTAAATTGCTTACTCAGAGGGTGTGGAGGAAGCATGACAGACAAACGTTCATCCAGTAAACGAATATAAAACTCAGATGAACAAAGTTATGGACCAAGGATGTCACTTCTGGACCAAGGATGTCCAGTCTGGACCCAAACAAAATAAAAAAGCCAATAGATTAATGGTTGTCTACATTTACTTTTATGGCATTTGAGACCCTTTTCCAGAGTGACTTACATTTATTTCATTTTATACAACTGAACAATTGAGGGCCTTGCCAGGGCCCAGCAGTGTAAGGCTTGCAGTGCTGGTATTTGAACTCATCACCTTCCAATGTCTTCAACACAGAACTACCACTGCTCCTAAACTTATTTTGTATATTCGTTAACTATTTTATAAACCTCTGCCCATCTTTACCTCTGAGAGACTCCGCCTCTCTAATATAATCTTTTAACACCCGATCATGTTACTGTCCTGTTCCCAATTAACCTCCAGCTGTTTCTTTTTTATAACACTTACTTTTCCAGCCTTTTGTTGCCCTGTCCCAACTTTTTTGAGACGTCTTGTGGCCATCAAATTCAAAATTACCTTATTTTTTTCTTAAAACAGTACATTTCCTCAGTTTAAACATTTTAAATGTTTTCTATTTGTGAATAAAATATGGGTTTGTGAGATTTGCAAATCATTGCATTGTTTTTATTGACATTTTTACCCAGCGTCCTTTTTTGGAATTGTGGTTGTACAATATTACATCGCTGTTGCCGTCTTCTGACTGTGGAAATAAGAACATCTAATCATAAGCTCATAGTAAGTTTATTAAATTGTACTTTCACTAGACAGTCATATCTGATGTATCTGTTTGTTATTCACCATGATTCATCGTTATGGGGAAACCTACCCCAGGAGCACAGGGTCGCTGTGTCATTATTTAGCCAGTCATGGTCTAAAAAGAGAAATGGACAACAATAATCTACAAAGGCTTCAAATGCAGCACTGAGTACCAACAATATTCCATTAACTAACTTACAACAGGGTTGAAAGTTATTTACTTTTAGGTAGCAGAATATGAATGTGTCAGTAATTATTAATGGATTATTATGTGTTGCACTTTATAATATTTTATACTTTATAATGTTAACAACACATATAGACATTGAAGTTGTAATTGGAAGTATAGGAATTGGTATATAAGGGAAGTAAATCTCCAGGCGGAAGGTAATCATTAGCTATTGGAAATGAATGTGGATGTGATCAGTACTTATTCAGTAGTTACTTTTTAAAAGCCGTAGTTCCTTGGATTCTCCAAAGCAAAGAACCATTCAGCTGTGCCTGGTTATATTTTGAGCTAATTTGCATAAAATATCACTTCTAGTTTTACAACTGGGCCTTTCTTCACAAAATTGGTGTGAAATTACTCAGCAGAGTCTGAAGCTCAATAAATATCAGAAATGTTGAGATTTGTAAACAATATGGCCACCACAAGCCAATAAATCCTAGTGGTTCAGAGCTTGGTTTACTCAAATAGCTGTAACTCGTGAAGTGATTCTATCTATCTATCTATCTATCTGTCTATCTATCTATCTATCTATCTATCTATCTATCCATCCATCCATCCATCTATCCATCTATCTATCTATCTTCTTTCCTTTTAGCTACCTATTAGATATTACTCTATTACACACTCACATATATCATGATGGTTTACCATACATAAAATAACCCCCGTGATCTCTCTCACATTAAAAACACAAATCTCATAAATACCTCTGATCTGCTGTCCACTGCAACCCTTCTGCCCCGTTATCCCTACCTCAAAACACGCACACACACACACACACACAACACCCACGGTCCCTGAAACAACACAGAACAAAAAAACCTCAGGTATAAGCTTGACTGTGTTACATTAGTTCATTGCACTGACGTCTCACTCCTCAGCAATGCCATGGCCTTTTATCCTCTGTTGCTAACTGTTGTTCTTTGTTTATTTGACCAGTGTGTTTCAGATATACACCACCATGCTCACATACAAAACAATCCAATAAAATAACACCAACAAGTAACCTATCGCACACAGCAATACTCACATAGACCATGCATCAATAGTACACCACTGATAAACCCAACAAGAGATCTCCCAAAACATGTCATTGATCAAATTCCTGACAGGCAGAAATAAAAAGTACTACAGCATCTGACCACACTAAACGCAGATATATGCTTACTCGAAGAAACACAAGTTACAAATTACACACCCCACAATTCAACCACATTTTCGCTGCTCACTGCTTTACCAAACAAAGAGGTGTAGCAATTTTAACAAACAAAAAAAATCTCATTCACACGCAGTGCCACTATCACCGACCCTGAAGGCAGATACATCATAAACATCTCTATCAACAACAGCCTGATAACAATAGCAAACATATATGGACCAAATACAGACAACCCCTTGATCTTCTGCCCTCTTCACACATCTCACAAACGTCCCGGATTCCCCATCATAATCGATGGTGACTTTAACCCAGTCATCAACCCAGAATTATATAAAACCACTAGTACACATAAAACACAGAACTGTTAGTACACACTACACAGAACTGGCAGAGCACACAAACAATAAGGCAATACATGTCTGTCTCTGGACTTGGTGATTGTTTGCGACTACAACACCCAAACACCAAGGAACACACATATTACTCCTCAGCTCACCACACACACACACACACACACACACACACACACACACACACACACACACTCGGATTGAATTCTTTCTCACCAGCAATACCATATTATATATCAGTCTATTACAATTCACTCTATTACAATCGTTCTGGACACAGAAGACATCAATAACTTTCTAAATAATATCAAACTACCAAAATTAACTGAAGAACAAGAGATTTCCTTCGATAAACTGATAGAACCAGATGAGATCTTCAACACCCTTAATAGCATGCCTAATAATAAAGCACCAGGGGGAACACTTTAGAATACAGATCCGTCATTAATGATTAATCACACAGGAAGAAATGAATAATGCAATATTAACATTCTAGTAACTGCTATTAACTAGAAACTCTGATTCACGAATATGTAAACAAGAGCACACAGAGGAATGCGGTAGTTCAGCATTTGCTAATCAATAACTACTTTCTTTCATGCCTTCTGGAGAACTACTAAGAAAATATATACAGAATTAATGAGAAGCCGCTACTGTTACTGTACATAATCAGTAGGTAATAGCAGACTTATGATTTGGTTAAGCTGTTTGTGAGGGTTCGAGGCAGTCAAGGCACAAGGGACACAGTTTCCCGAAAATGAGTTTAATGAATCAAAATATATATTAACAAATAAATCTATCCATCCATCCGCTATACCGCTTATCCTTTTCAGGGTCACGGGGAACCTGGAGCCTATCCCAGGGAGAATCGGGTACGGGGGGGGGGCAAAACATTTCAAAGTATGACATTAAAGACAAGGCCAGCTGAATAATTGAAATAAAGATAGAAATAAATATATAATATAATAGAAAGAAAGAAAGATGTAATTATGAATAAGGAAGTAAAGAAAACGAGCACAAAACCTCCCACTTTCCCCCACAGTCAACCTGCCTCTTGGTATTGGCAAGCAGAACTAAAAATAGCAGTGAATGCTAATTTAAATCTAAAAAAAAATGTATAACAACAAAATACATATATTAGTATACAAATATGCCTAAGGATTTTGGGAACTAAAAACCTAAAGAAAAATACATACAGTACTGTGCAAAAGTTTTAGGCACCTATTTTTTTTTTAGTACAAACTTTGTTACAGATTTTTATTTGATGACTTCGACATATCGAGTCAGTACAAACACATTTTAGATTCCCAAACATTAGTTTTCCAGCACAAAATTAAATGTTACAGAAAAATGTTCATCAGTAAAGAAAGCGGCATTCTGCAAGATGCTCAATAAAATTACAGCTCATTTCCTTATAAAACTGCACTAACTCTACCTGAGACTACTATTATTATTTTTATTTTTTGTCACACTAAATATTGACTTTGTTTCATTTACTACTGTTTACTGCTCTTTACTGTATTTCAGTATTTTGAAGGCATCTACAGCATTTCTTTGCATATGCCTAAAACTTTTGCACAGTACTGTATGTACAGTATGTATGTAAGTATTAAAAATTATTTTTTTTAAAAATGAATTAAAGTTAAATTTCATTAAAATTAAATTTAAATTTTAAAAATATTTTTTAAAGTATTTTTTTAAAAATTAAAAAAAAAAAACACCTAATTTTTACATTAGCTTTTTTTTTTTTCACATAAACATCACAGGCGTATGTCGTATCAGCAAGTTTTTTGTTTGTTTGTTTTTTACAGTTTTGTTGCCTGACTCAGGAATGGGAATTTGGCTGGCTGCTCGGTTCACAGGACACACATAATATTAAGTAGTTTTGATAAGTGGTTGTTCATGCTCGACTGTTGAGTTTGTGTCCTCTTTATTTTAACGTGGCCTTTGTTAAAAATATTATTATCAGAATAATGTTCTGATCTCTATTCAAGTCACGTACAGATCCAGTATATATTCAGGTAAGGTACTAATTTCTTCCTCTTCTTCCACCTGAAGGTTTCTTCTTCCAGCCGGTGTTCATGCACTGTAAAAGAATTCAATAAAACAAAGTCTGAGTCACAATAAAGTTTACATTTTCCACTACTTTGTAGACATTTGTATTTTTGGGTGTTACAAAGCCTATCTAAATAAGATATTTTACTTAAAGTTTAAAGTTTCTTGTTGCCGCGGTCTCTGTACATCACCCTATCTAGTTCCTATCAAACCCTGGTAGAGTGGAGTTAGTAACAGTTAGTACTGCACATGAAGTGCAAATCTTTTTTAGCCCTCATTTGAGCAGGCTAAACCGACCCGTCTGCTAGCTGCACTGACTCATCACCTAGTTCCACAATATTAAGACTGTGTCTGTTCTCCGAGCTAAACAGAAACGTAGATAGATAAATACATCACACTCGTCTAAATGGCAGAGGCGGAAGTCTCAGTTATTTATAATGATAATCTAGTCGTCACACGTGGACATGAATTCGAAGCGTTTGAAATTCTTTATACTAAAATAACACATTGTGGCAACAAAAATAAACCAAAATAAACTTTTGAGAAGCGTTATGTTTGGAAAAGGAAAACACTGCATTCCAGCATAAGAACTTTATCCCATCTGTGAAACATGGTGGTGGTAGTGTCATGGTTTGGGCCTGTTTTGCTGCATCTGGACCAGGATGACTTGCAGACATTGATGGCTGAATTCTGAATGATACCAGCGATTTCTAAAGGAAAATATCAGGACATCTGTCCATGAACAGAATCTGAAGAGAAAGTGGGTCATGCAGCAAGACAACGATCCTGACGTGCCACGTCAAGAACTGGCCGACCGATGAGATTCGCGTTTTTGTTCACATGCACGGAGCCACCGAAGTTACATAAAAGTACGACTTGATGGCGCTCAAGTACAAAACTGTCTTACAGACGAAGACGGAGCCGAAAAAGAAGAAGAATCCCACCATTTTACTGAGAGTACGTACATGACCCGAAATAAAATATTCACTGCTAATAAATCCTTCTGCCTACACACACAAACAAGGTGTCTTTGGAAAACACCAGATTCAAAATTGCACACTAAATTATATATAAGTAAAGTGTATTTATTATGTTGTGACTATGTTTTGACGACACTGAAATGTAAGCATATTGTAAATGATCCATTTAATTCTTTCAGTGTTATTTTCTACACTAAATAGCATCTTTTGTTTCTTTGTAAATGATTATCCGCTGATTGATCCATTGTATTTATTTTATCCTGGTATATATATATATATATATATATATATATATATATATATATATATATATATATATATATATATATGTGTGTGTGTGTGTGTGTGTGTGTGTGTGTGTGTGTGTGTGTGTGTGTGTGTATAAGTATTCTTCACCTCTTATTCAAATATCTAAGAGCCCCATTATTGAGTAGTTGTATTATCATATTGACCAATTCATCAATTTGCAGGAACATAAATTTTTTTGTTTACAACAATAGTTGCCTTATACCCACCCCCTCCCTGCTCCAAAAACTAGATTAAAAAATAAAATTATCTTGGTCTTCCCGTAAGTATGTGAATGCTATTGCTGTGACTTTGATATAATTAAAATCATTACTTATTTAAAAAGAGTATACTGTTTAAAATGGGAACTTTAAGTATTTGTTGCAGCGTAAATCAGCAAATATCTTACATTTCCCAAAAGTGCTTTACAGAGTTCACAAAAAGTGTGTGAACGTCTTAAAGACGTAAATACCGGCTCTCTTCATCTTCTTAGTGATGAGCAGGTGTCAGAAACAGAAAGTTGTGCAGCGCCACCTTGTGTAATGGTGTATTACTGCTTTTCAAAAAGCGCCATCTACTGTCAGGGAGTGAATTTGCACTTTTATTCAGCGCATGGCCCGTGTTTAACGCCTGGGTGTGAACACAAAAAAACCTGTGGCGAAAAAAGTCCTGGTGTGAACAGGACCTTATTCATCACACAGCCTCGCTATGAGCCATGGGACAAACATCAGTCTATCTAGTCTATCTCACATCTAGTGATGTGAGAAAATTGTCCTTCAGAGAAAATGAGTAATAAATAGAGATACACAGAAAAAAAGTATTTTCTGTTGACTCACCAGGTCTACTGTCTGTTTCTACACTGAATAGGTTACTCATCAACAGAGTGCTCTTTCTCTTCTTCATCAGGATGTTCTCTCTTTTGCTTCTTGGAACTTTTCATGAATGAACTTCTTTCCTGCTTTTCATTTTCTCTATCTGCAGAATTAAGATGTCTCAGGTCATGTTGTGCAAGATTTTTTTCTTTCTCTTCCAAATGAATCTCCTTTCCCTCCAGGCGCTGTTCTCTCTCATCCACACGACTCTCTCTTCTATCTATACGCATTTCCCTCTTTTCCAGTTGAACCTCTCTTCCATCCAGACACTTTCCTCTCTCTTGCAAACTATTCTCTCTCCCCAACAGATGCTTTAAACGTTCATCTAAAGAAACTTCTTTTTCTTCCAGATGTTTTGTTCTCTCTTGCAAACTATTCTCTCTCCCCAACAGATGCTTTAAGCTTCCTTCTAAAGAAATGTCTTTTTCTTCCAGATGTTTTGTTCTCTCTTGCAAGCGAGTCTCTCTTCCCTCTAGATATTTTGATCTTTTCCCCAAATTAATCTCTCTTACAAACAGTTGTTTTTCTTTCTCTTCAAATTGAACTTCTTTTCCATCCAGATGCTTTTCTTTCTCTTGCAAATGAATCCCTCTTTGCTGTAGATGCTTTTCTTTTTCTGCTAAATTCATTTCTTTTCCATCCAGATGCTTTTCTTTTTCTTCAAACTGAACTTCTTTTCCATCCAGATGCTTTCCTTTCTCTTGCAAAGTAATTTCTTTTTGTTGTAGATGCTTTTCTTTTTCTGCTAAATTCGTTTCTTTTTCATTCAGATGCTTTTCTCTCTCTTCCAGATGAATTTCTTTTCTATCCTGATGGGTTTCTCTCTTTTCTACAGCAATCTCTCTTGCTTCCAGATTCTTTTCTTTCTTTTCATAATTAACTTTCATATGCAGATGTTTTTCTTTCTTTTCCTTCTTATTTTTCTTGATTTTGCACGTTTGCTTTGTTGTATCCTCTATGGTCTGTGAGGGATTGTTCCCAGTAGCTGTGCCCATTTCTAAAAACAAAATAGACGATATAAGAGAACCAAAGATCAATAAAAATAATAACTCAATACGAGTATTCCATTGTGCTTTAAAATAAAAAAAATATATGTATATTTGATTTACCTTTTACTGGGCGATAATCATATGTTTCTGGTGTGTCAGGAGAACTTAGACCTAGATATAGTAAAACAGAGATGGTATCATATAAAATACATATAAAACAGAATATTCTGTATTCATTATAAGGAAACTTGTTTAACTCTCTGAGCAGCACAATGGCCACCAGCATTCAAACCCAACACAGGAATAATTGTGGGACTCACATTTACTAATCAGTCTTCATGCTGATGTACTGTGCAAATGTAGAATATGGCCTGATAGACCACTGCTGCGTGCACTGTTGCTCACCAGGCCCTTCTCCTTGTCCTGCCTTAGTCTTTGGCCCTGCTCCTTACTTGGTTTTAGGTACTGCTCATTGCCTTTGCCTCAATATTAAGCACTGCTTTTTGTTCTGTCTTAGCTTTGGGTCCTGCTCCTTCCCCTTCCTGAGTTTAGCCCTGATCGGGTCCTGCTCAATGCCTGTCTCTCTGTAAGACTCAGTTCTTTACTATATCTCACTCTCAGGTCCTGATCCTGATCTGTCTTTGCTAATACTGTTATAAAGTCCAACATCATTCAGAGTGTGAAAATGTTTTCATGTACATGCAGTCCAGTCCAAATGTCTAAGACCACACTGGAAATCTGGGATTTTTTTTCCATCAGAAGTGAACAGTTTTTTTTATTATTTATTTATTTATTTATTTAAAACAATGAAAGGAAATATTCAATGTCTGGAATTTTTAATATTCAACATTCTGCATTAGTTTTAGGTTACTATTTAAATTTAAGCAAATTTGTGATACAATGTTAGCTATTGTGATACTGACTGTGTGGTTAGATTTCCTTATAATCTTGTTCCTACTACTAATAGAGCAGTGGCAGTGTTGGCTCGGTGGTTGAAGGTTCTGGGTTACTGATCAGAAGTTCAGGAGTTCAAGCCCCTGCACTGCAAGCTACCACTGTTGGACCCTTGAGCAAGGCCCTTAACCCTCAGATGCTCAGATGTATAAAATATAGAAATGTAAGTCGCTCTGGATAAGAACATCGGCCAAATGACGTAAATGTAAATGTAGTTTATCCGGTTTCCTGATCACCTGGCTTACCTGTGAGTTTGCTCAGTGTTTGTCTCGTTTCCATTGAACTGCTCTACCTGCATTTACATTTGTCTCAACCTCCATTGTATAACACAATGGACAGTGAGGGGAAAGAAGTATTTGATCCCCTGCTGATTTTGTACGTTTGCCCACTGACAAAGAAATGATCAGTCTATAATTTTAATGGTAGATTTATTTGTACAGTGAGAGACAGAATAACAACAAAAAATCCAGAAAAACGCATGTCAAAACTGTTATGAATTGATTTGCATTTTAATGAGGGAAATAAGTATTTGACCCCTCTCAATCAGAAAGATTTCTGGCTCCCAGGTGTCTCTTATACAGGTAACGAGCTGAGATTAGGAGCACACTGTTAAAGGGAGTGCTCCTAATCTCAGTTTGTTACCTGTATAAAAGACACCTGTCCACAGAAACAATCAATCAATCAGATTCCAAACTCTCCACCATGGCCAAGACCAAAGAGCTCTCCAAGGATGTCAGGGACAAGATTGTAGACCTATACAAGTCTGGAATGTTCAACAAACCATTGCCAAGCATCTTGGTGAGAAGGGGACAACAGTTGGTGCGATTATTCGCAAATGGAAGAAGCACAAAAGAACTGTCAATCTCCCTCGGCCTGGGGCTCCACGCAAGATCTCACCTTGTGGAGTTGCAGTGATCATGAGAACAGTGAGGAATCAGCCCAGAACTACACGGGAGGATCTTGTCAATGATCTCAAGGCAGCTGGGACCATAGTCACCAAGAAAACAATTGGTAACACACTACGCCGTGAAGGACTGAAATCCTGCAGCGCCCGCAAGTCCCCCTGCTCAAGAAAGCACATATACATGCCCACTGAAGTTCGCCAATGAACGTCTGAATGATTCAGAGGACAACTGGGTGAAAGTGTTGAGGTCAGATGAGACCAAAATGGAGCTCTTTGGCATCAACTCAACTCGCCGTGTTTGGAGGAGGAGGAATGCTGCCTATGACCCCTGGAACACCATCCCCACCGTCAAACATGGAGGTGGAAACATTATGCTTTGGGGGGGTTTTTCTGCTAAGGGGACAGGACAACTTCACCGCATCAAAGGGACGATGGACAGGGCCATGTACCGTCAAATCTTGGGTGAGAACCTCCTTCCCTCAGACAGGGCATTGAAAATGGGTCGTGGATGGGTATTCCAGCGTGACAATGACCCAAAACACACGGCCAAGGCAACAAAGGAGTGGCTCAAGAAGAAGCACATTAAGGTCCTGGAGTGGCCTAGCCAGTCTCCAGACCTAAATCCCATAGAAAATCTGTGGAGGGAGCTGAAGGTTCGAGTTGCCAAACGTCAGCCTCGAAACCTTAATGATTTGGAGAAGATCTGCAAAGAGGAGTGGGACAAAATCCCTCCTGAGATGTGCGCAAACCTGGTGGCCAACTACAAGAAACGTCTGACCTCTGTGATTGCCAACAAGGGTTTTGCCACCAAGTACTAAGTCATGTTTTGCAGAGGGGTCAAATACTTATTTCCCTCATTAAAATGCAAATCAATTTATAACATTTTTGACATACGTTTTTCTGTTGTTGTTTTTTTGTTGTTATTCTGTCTCTCACTGTTCAAATAAATCTACCATTAAAATTATAGACTGATCATTTCTTTGTCAGTGGGCAAACGTACAAATCAGCAGGGGATCAAATACTTTTTCCCTCACTGTACATAATTTAATGTTAAAGAGTTTAATTGTAAAATGTTTATTTAAAAAAAGAAAGAAAACAATATTGAATGGGTATCAATATCCGAAAAGAAAAGAAAAGTCATGTCGTGTTGTTTCTATTTATAATCAATGAGCGCCGTGTTAACTTCAGAAACTCAACAAATCAAATATATACAGATATGAGCAACAACAAGGGTTCACAGAAACTTACTTACAGACATCTGATGAGTCATCAGCCATTTCTTAATGAAAACACAGTCTTCAGGTGTATTACACCTCACACTGCTGAGAGCTGCTCGTGTACGTTTCCTCCCCTCAGTTTCATTTTCTCCAAAATGTGTTTAAATGCAGAGGGCGAGGTTTCAGAAGACAAAGCAAATGTAAAACCATGAGGCGTAACCCTGTGAAATCATGGACTCATTACAGTAATTAAACACATTGTTCACTGTTATGGTATGTTTCACTTAATTAATGATACTTTTTACGTATAATTATATCATACTACTCTACTGTAGTAAATATTTATAAAGAGTACTTTAATATAATTTATTTCTATAATATAAACTTTATATAATTAATGTATTCACTGCATTTATTCACATATGTATTCATTATTTATTCACATATGACAGTAGAAGTCATATTTAATTTAATCAATATTCAAAAACAATAATAATAAAAGACAGTATGTGCACGTTTGTATTTTTTTCTCCTAAAAGGTTTCTATTTGTTTTTTACTTGAATTTTGTTGGTTGCTGTTTCACTTTAAAGGTGGAAAAAGATCTGACATGATTTATCTTACATTTTTTTACATCAGATAAACCTGCACTTTTAACAGGGGTGTGTAAACTTTTTATATCCACTTGACCGTTTTTAAGTGAGCTGGGGTTCACTTCAGCAAATTTAGATAGTTTATACTATAATTGTTCACAGATGCATTGTTAGAGAACATTTTTTGGATTAATTGTTGTAACAAACTTTAAACTTTTCACCAGACGCGTTATTTCTTATTACTTTAATTATTTTTTTAAGCATTCATTTAACTTTTACTCAACTGAATTATTACTAGAGTAGCCCCTTGTTTGTTTCTTCCTTGTTTACTTAACCTTTGGCCTTGAAGTAACATGATGCGGCCTCAGAAACTGTTCTCTCGATAATAAACTGAACAATAAATCCCAGAACTCAGTAACGCTGCCCACTCTCCAATAGAAATATAACTGTTCCTTCTTCCTACATTTTTCTTTAATTATTTTTTTATATAAAAATGCTGTATATTGTGATTGTGATAGACTATCAGTATTATTTCTACCAGTTTGTAAAAACACAATCTTTCCCTCTGCATTGTGTTCCTATAAAGGACACCAGACCACACCTTCCCAAATTACTGGGGATTTATTTATTCTCCTGTAGACAGAATGGAAGTAGTACATGTGCAGTATGGATTCTCTCTCGCACACACATCCTGCTGTGAGAATGAGACTTAGCCCATTTTTACTAATCAATCTAAAAACAAATTATCCTCATTTTGACCCTAATCTTAACTAATCAGAACTGTACACACCCGTTTCTTCAGGAGTTCTAAAAAATCTGCACTGGTGAGAATGTGAATTAGCATCACATTACATTAATAATCAAATATACCACATATCTCCCCAACCTTGTCCTCTAGTTCCTGTTTCATTCTCTCTATCTCTCCATCTTTATTTTCTAGTTCCTCTTTCAGTTGCTCTATCTCTTCATCTTTCTCTTCTATTTCTTCTCGCAGTTGCTCTATCTCTTCATCTTTCTTTTCTATTTCTTCTCGCAGTTCGTTTATTGTTTCATCTTTCTCTTCCAGTTCTTGTCTTTGTTCTTCTAAATCATTATCTCTGTTTTCCAGCTTCTGTCTCTTTCTGTCAATATTTTCCTCTTTATTTTCTAGTTTCTCTTTCAGTTGCTCTATCTCTCCATCTTTCTCTTCTATTTCTTCTCGCAGTTGCTCTATCTCTCCTTGTAGTTCTTGTTTCATCCTCTCAATCTTTTCCTTTTTCTTTTCCAGTTTCAGTCTTTTACGCTCAATCTCCTCTTCTCGTTGTTCGAGCTCTTGTTTTACTATTTCTAAAATGTTTTCAGTTTCCTCGTGTAGTTTTTCTCTCAAGGTGTCCAGCACGGTGTCCATTTTTCAGTAAGAATCCACACTGAGTGAACGTCCTCCCCTGTAACTATACAGAAAAATCAGAGTCAGTAAAAAATACACAGTTAGAAGAATTAAAGACTATTTTACATTATGGACGTAATGACTCACCTGATAAAACACTACACTGAGTTTTAAGAATTAATTTAAATGTTACTGGATGTTCGAAACGGACGTGTCTGCTGAACTTCTTGTTTTGTAGTTCTGGGTTTGTTGACACAGGAAGTTAAAAGCCTTTGTTAAATAAAAAAGAAAAATAAATCACATTTTTAAATAGTCTCTGTTATGCTTTTGGTGAAACTATCAGTATCTGCATTGTCAGTACACTAATAGAAATCTCTCAGAACTACACAGATGTCCACCACAGGTCATAGTGTAACAACCTGGAAGTGAAATGGACATAAGTGGGATTTTATGATATTAATAATCTACACAAAATGTGGAGGCGTGGGGGGAGGGGGGAGTTAAAGTGTCACATGATTTCATTATAAATACACCTGTTCCTGGAAGAACCCAGAGTTTATTACAGAACATTTCTAAACAAACAGCATCATGAAAACAAATTCAGGACAAAGTCTGGACATTGTTTAGTCCCAAACTTTAACCATCCTGTAGAGCAACCAAAAATCAATTAGTGAAACAAAATTATTTTATATATATATATATATATATATATTTACAGTGCTGCTTGAAGGTTTGTGAATATCATCAGATTTTCACACAAGTCCTAAAAGTAGATAAAGACAACCCAATTAATTTTGATTACTGATCAGAAGGTCAGGAGTTCAAGCCCCTGCACTGCAAGCTACCACTGTTGGACCCTTGAGCAAGGCCCTTAACCCTCAAATGCTCAGATGTATAAAATATAGAAATGTAAGTCGCTCTGGATAAGAACATCGGCCAAATGACGTAAATGTAAATGTAAATGTAGTTTATCCGGTTTCCTGATCACCTGGCTTACCTGTGAGTTTGCTCAGTGTTTGTCTCGTTTCCATTGAACTGCTCTACCTGCATTTACATTTGTCTCAACCTCCATTGTGTAACACAATGTACATAATTTTAGTGTTAAAGAGTTAAAAAAAGAAAGAAAACAATATTGAATGGGTATCAATATCCGAAAAGAAAAGAAAAGTCATGTCGTGTTGTTTCTATTTATAATCAATGAGCGCCGTGTTAACTTCAGAAACTCAACAAATCAAATATATACAGATATGAGCAACAACAAGGGTTCACAGAAACTTACTTACAGACATCTGATGAGTCATCAGCCATTTCTTAATGAAAACACAGTCTTCAGGTGTATTACACCTCACACTGCTGAGAGCTGCTCGTGTACGTTTCCTCCCCTCAGTTTCATTTTCTCCAAAATGTGTTTAAATGCAGAGGGCGAGGTTTCAGAAGACAAAGCAAATGTAAAACCATGAGGTGTAACCCTGTGAAATCATGGACTCATTACAGTAATTAAACACATTGTTCACTGTTATGGTATGTTTCACTTAATTAATGATACTTTTTACGTATAATTATATCATACTACTCTACTGTAGTAAATATTTATAAAGAGTACTTTAATATAATTTATTTCTATAATATAAACTTTATATAATTAATGTATTCACTGCATTTATTCACATATGTATTCATTATTTATTCACATATGACAGTAGAAGTCATATTTAATTTAATCAATATTCAAAAACAATAATAATAAAAGACAGTATGTGCACGTTTGTATTTTTTTCTCCTAAAAGGTTTCTATTTGTTTTTTACTTGAATTTTGTTGGTTGCTGTTTCACTTTAAAGGTGGAAAAAGATCTGACATGATTTATCTTACATTTTTTTACATCAGATAAACCTGCACTTTTAACAGGGGTGTGTAAACTTTTTATATCCACTTGACCGTTTTTAAGTGAGCTGGGGTTCACTTCAGCAAATTTAGATAGTTTATACTATAATTGTTCACAGATGCATTGTTAGAGAACATTTTTTGGATTAATTGTTGTAACAAACTTTAAACTTTTCACCAGACGCGTTATTTCTTATTACTTTAATTATTTTTTTAAGCATTCATTTAACTTTTACTCAACTGAATTATTACTAGAGTAGCCCCTTGTTTGTTTCTTCCTTGTTTACTTAACCTTTGGCCTTGAAGTAACATGATGCGGCCTCAGAAACTGTTCTCTCGATAATAAACTGAACAATAAATCCCAGAACTCAGTAACGCTGCCCACTCTCCAATAGAAATATAACTGTTCCTTCTTCCTACATTTTTCTTTAATTATTTTTTTATATAAAAATGCTGTATATTGTGATTGTGATAGACTATCAGTATTATTTCTACCAGTTTGTAAAAACACAATCTTTCCCTCTGCATTGTGTTCCTATAAAGGACACCAGACCACACCTTCCCAAATTACTGGGGATTTATTTATTCTCCTGTAGACAGAATGGAAGTAGTACATGTGCAGTATGGATTCTCTCTCGCACACACATCCTGCTGTGAGAATGAGACTTAGCCCATTTTTACTAATCAATCTAAAAACAAATTATCCTCATTTTGACCCTAATCTTAACTAATCAGAACTGTACACACCCGTTTCTTCAGGAGTTCTAAAAAATCTGCACTGGTGAGAATGTGAATTAGCATCACATTACATTAATAATCAAATATACCACATATCTCCCCAACCTTGTCCTCTAGTTCCTGTTTCATTCTCTCTATCTCTCCATCTTTATTTTCTAGTTCCTCTTTCAGTTGCTCTATCTCTCCATCTTTCTCTTGTAGTTCTTGTTTCATCCTCTCAATCTTTTCCTTTTTCTTTTCCAGTTTCAGTCTTTTACGCTCAATCTCCTCTTCTTGGTGTTCGAGCTCTTGTTTTACTATTTCTAAAATGTTTTCAGTTTCCTCGTGTAGTTTTTCTCTCAAGGTGTCCAGCACGGTGTCCATTTTTCAGTAAGAATCCACACTGAGTGAACGTCCTCCTCTGTAACTATTCAGAAAAATCAGAGTCAGTAAAAAATACACAGTTAGAAGAATTAAAGACTTTTTTACATTATGGACGTAATGACTCACCTGATAAAACACTACACTGAGTTTTAAGAATTAATTTAAATGTTACTGGATGTTCAAAACGGACGTGTCTGCTGAACTTCTTGTTTTGTAGTTCTGGGTTTGTTGACACAGGAAGTTAAAAGCCTTTGTTAAATAAAAAAGAAAAATAAATCACATTTTTAAATAGTCTCTGTTATGCTTTTGGTGAAACTATCAGTATCTGCATTGTCAGTACACTAATAGAAATCTCTCAGAACTACACAGATGTCCACCACAGGTCATAGTGTAACAACCTGGAAGTGAAATGGACATAAGTGGGATTTTATGATATTAATAATCTACACAAAATGTGGAGGCGTGGGGGGAGGGGGGAGTTGCATTGGACATCATTAATTAGTTAAATGATGTCGACCTGCGTGCAATTAAAGTGTCACATGATTTCATTATAAATACACCTGTTCCTGGAAGAACCCAGAGTGTATTACAGAACATTTCTAAACAAACAGCATCATGAAAACAAATTCAGGACAAAGTCTGGACATTGTTTAGTCCCAAACTTTAACCATCCTGTAGAGCAACCAAAAATCAATTAGTGAAACAAAATTATTTTATATATATATATATATATATATTTACAGTGCTGCTTGAAGGTTTGTGAACATCATCAGATTTTCACACAAGTCCTAAAAGTAGATAAAGGCAACCCAATTAAACAAATGAGACAAATTGTACTTTTACTTATCGAGGGAAATGATCCTATATTACATCTCTGTGAGTGGAAAGTATGTGAACGTCTAGGATTAGCAGTTCATTTGAAGATGACATTAGAGTCAGGTGTTTTCGAACAATGGGATGATGATCAGGTGTGAGTGAGTGAGCATCCTGTTTTATTTAAAGAACATGGATCTATCAGAGTCTGATATTAACAATACATGTTGTGGAAGTACATACAAAGCACGAACTAAGGAGATTTCTGAGGACCTCGGGAAAAGAGTTGCTGGAAAAGGTTACAAAACCGTCTCTAAAGAGTTTGGACTCCACCAATCCACAGTCAGATAGACTGTGTATGAACAGAGGAAATTCAAGGCCATTGTTCCCCTCCCCAGGAGTGGCGACCAACAAAGATCACTCCAAGAGCAAGGCTTGTACTAGTCAACAATGCTGTGCATGGCAGGGCTGCAAGGAGAAAGTCACTGCTCTCCAAAAAGAACATTGGTGCCCTTCTGCAGTTTGCTAAAGATCACGTGAACAAGCCAGAAGACTATTGGGAAAAAAATTTGATGGATGAGACCAAAATAGAACTTTTTGGTTTAAATGAGAAGTGAAGGAAAACACTGCATTCCAGCATAAGAACCTTCTCCCAGCTGTGAAACATGGTGGCGGTAGTGTCATGGTTTGGACCAGTTTTGCTGCATCTGGACCAGGACGACTTTCCATCATTGATGGAACAATGAATTTTGAACGATACCAGCAAACTCTAAAGGAAAATGTCAGGACATCTATCCATGAACTGACTCTGAAGAGAAAGTGATTCATGCAGCAAGACAACAACCCTAAACACACGAGTCGTTCTACTAAAGAACAGTTAAAGAAGAATAAAGGTACTGTTTTGGAATGGCCAAGTCAAAGTCCTGACCTTAATCCAGTAGAAATGTTGTGGAAGAACCTGAAGCGAGCAGTTCATGTGAGGAAACCCACCAACACCCCAGAGTTGAAGCTGTTCTGTACTGAGGAACAGGATAAAACTCCTCCAAGCCGATGTGCAGGACTGATCTAAACAAACTGGTAGTTTGCAGGGATTCATGACATAAATTTAAAGGGTGAATCCATATGCAAGGTGCTAGCTCTTTGTAGGACAGGTTTATCTGCAAGGACTCACTAGAGAACTTGTGAAGCCAGAGTATGAAGTGAAAGCAAAAGTGTTTATGCAAATCACAGGAGCAGAAGTATTTAAATATTCAGCAGCCAAAAAGAACAATCCTGTTGCTGAGATTTATACAAAATTCAGTAAAAATAGATCTGGATAACTGAGTAGATCTATGATCTGTGTGACTGAGTGACTATTTTGTTCATTAACAGTGACAGATGAAGTCATTTGACCAAGAGAAAATTAATACTACCCTGGAATCATGGGATCATGACAGGCACAGCTAAATCAACATTTCCAGCTCAGTTCTCCATTTTGATGATGCATGATGGACTCTAATCAAATCACATTACAGTAAGGTCATATCGCAAACGTAAGATCCTGAAAAAAAAACATATTTTAAGTTTTAATGCATTTGGTAATATAGTTTATAAACAATATTTCTTTACAACCTCTCATAACAACTTCGCTCAACAGGACTAAACATCTTCAACTGATGATAAATTGGCTGTCCAGGCAAAATGTATCTACATAAGTAAGACAGGGCTGAGAGGCACGACCGTGTGTGTGTGTGTGTGTGTGAGAGAGAGAGAGAGAGAGAGAGAGAGAGAGAGAGAGAGAGAGAGAGAGAGAGAGAGAGAATGAATTCAGTACTCTAAGCACTGCAGTCTGGCCTTTTTAAATTCCTACCTGCATGTCTGCGCATGCTTGGTGTTTAATCATGTATTAACACTTACCTGTTGCTCTCACCAGAGGGCGCTCAGTGCTAAAAGTTCAAGCCACTTCATCTCAGCATGTATATGGCGTCTCTCTTTATCAAGGAGACATCTGTGGTAATCAAGCTCAGGTCATTTTCACCCTGTTTGTGTGTCTGATTGATTGTGGGTCTGATACAAATTATTTTGTACTTTTTATAAAAATTGCCACAAGCTTCAGACTCTTTATGTTTAGATATTTCCCCTCAGATTTTAACATGATGTCGTTTCTTCAGTGTATTCTTCAGAATATTAACACATATTAGAAAACATGCACACATGGGGCAGTGGTGGTTTGGTGTTTAAGGCTCTGGGTGACTGATCAGAAGGTCGGGGGTTCAAGCCCCAGCACTGCCAAGCTGCCACTGTCGGGCCCTTGAGCAAGGCCCTTAACCCTCTCTGCTCTGGGGGCGATGTATCATGTCTGACCCCAACTTCCTGACATGCTGGGGTTTGTGAAGAAAAGAATTTCACTGTGATGTAATATATACGTGATCAATAAAAACTCATTAGTATCATTATATTAGACCGGTTTGAGCATCACACACTGCTGCCTGTTTCCTTTAGAATTGACTGAATCTTTTGATTATTAAATTTTACATATTTTAGCACCACAGCACCTGATAAACACCTGATAAACAATATTCAGAATCGTGTCTTAAGATGACACTTAAGAGTGTCACCTCATGCCTTTTCTATAGTCCATGTGTGAAACTTAAAAAGAGCTCTTCACGTTTATGCACTAACATTTTACATTATTTTAATTATTTAATTATTTTAATTAATGTTTTGCTCTATTTTACACATTTTTATTTAAACATTTTCTCTTTCATGTTTGCATTATTTTATTCTTTTTATTCTCAGTGTTATTATTTATTGTATTTTTATTGTTTGCCTGTTTTACAATTTCATGTTTGACTGCCTTTTTTGTTTCTGTATATTTCACACTGTAAAACACTTTCAGATTTTAAATGTATGACGTTTGTTATACAAATTAGGCTTATTGTTGTTGTTGTTGTTAATAATAATAATAATAATAATAATAATAATAATAATAATAATAATAGTTTCACTCAGTTTGTTTGTATTTGTGTGTGCATGATGATAAATGCCAAACAGTCATAAATGACCAAGCACTTTCCTGGCACAGCTGATTTACATTTAACCACGCCCACAAAACTCCATAAAAGGCAAATCTGACAAAGAGCTGAAAAAGATCAAATGAAGACTAAACAGTGAAACAGTGCCTCCTAAGTTTGTCCTGCACTAAATCATCCAGTAATGCAGCTCAGTCATTGCAGTGAGGTGCAGAGATCAACAAAACCCAATGTGTGCGCTGTTCCTTTTTATAGAAAAGAAAATGTTATATTTGTGAATCACATGTCCATCCACCACGTTTCCTTCATATGGATATGAAGGAAAAAGTAATAGGGTTTGAGGTTCCTATACTAACTATACTGTATTTTATGTTCATTGGACTGTCCACTTTAGCTATCGTTCATTCATTTATTCATTCATTCATTTTCCTTCCACTTTCCCTGGTGGGGGTCTCGGTTTCCACTTAAACTCACAAACTCATCACGTCCAGGTAATGACAGAAATTAAATATCTGACGATGTCCTGTGTGTGGTCTGGTGTTATAACAGTTTTATATTTACAGTCTAAAGGGCATGATGATAAACTTAAACTAAATTAAGACTATTTGCAAATGAACTACATTAAATTGTCTGCTTCAAAATGTGTTTGTGATGGGAGATAAATTCTTGAGATGGGTGGGAACGTTTCCCAACTGGAAGGAGAACTACAAAGGTGCTAAGCTCTTTTGAGGTCATCACAGGCTGATGTACATCTCTCCAAGCACAACTGATTTAAGACGTTCATGCAGAAGACAAGAACCTCCCGAAGACTGTGACACTATGTAGTTAGGGGCCACAGTGTAGAGATGAGTAGCTCGACTGGCCAACCATCAGTTTACACTCAGGTGACAACGTGGTGTTTGTTAATAAGAATACAGATGTTTTATTTTCGGTTGACTCGAAGCCGAGACTAATGAGGCGTGGATGAGAGATCTCCCTTAATTCTTTGAGGTCTGGGCTGGACAGCAACAGACTCATTATCACAGGAGGCTGCAATAGCGAGGGCCACCACCCCATACAGCTAGCACTCATATTAAAGGCCAAAGCAATAGATTTGTATTTGTATTAAAATGAGGTCTCTGTAGTACAAAGCTTTCTGAACAAAATTTCAGTATTTAGTATTTCTGCTAAATGAAATGTATAATTTCTTTCTTTGCTTCTATTTTCTCATTTGTAAGTCGCTTTGGATAAAAGCGTCTGCTAAATGAATACATTTAATGCAATTTCTTGAATAATGACAAATAAATCAGTCCAAAATATTTTGTCAGATTTATTCAAAGAACGCCTCCAACAAAACAGTTTTTGTGATGCAGAGTTTTAAAGTTACACAGTAGGAAGAAAATGGAAGAGAGGATAAATCAGTAATCTGGTGAAATCTAAGATTGAGCTAATACGCATTTTTGTTTCAGAAACAGGGGATTTCTCTAAGAATACATTTTATATCTTAATCACAGACACTGATTCATCAGGAATGATAGTCACATTAGATAGTCTATTAGACATGGAAATCAAAGGAGAGAAATTCATTTGCAGGTGTCAGAGACTTTTTTAGAGTATTCCTGGTACGTGTACCTCTCAACAACATTCCCATGGATTTTGTACTTCAGAAAATCCCAGTTGAGCACGTTCCCACTCGGAGCATTGTATTGTTTCGCATACAGCTGCTCAATCTGACATTCCCTCAGAACACTATCAAACATGTGTACATCTGTAATTTCACCCACAAAGCTCTGATGTACGTCAAATTTACCCAAAAATGAATCAGGATCCTGTCCGATAATTATAGCTCCATTTGGATGTACATTATGGCCATGCCTGTAGATGGTCAGCATGCTGCGGCGTCCGTCCACCCAAAATGCGGTGTTTCCAGTGCTCGAATCCCAGGTGACACACAGATGAGTGGGTAAAGCTGACAGCATCGGGAGAGTAAAGAATGCACCATCTTTACTGCTTCTCAAGTATAGAGAAAGTCTTCCATTTTTTTCTCTCCACACATTGAGCTCGTCAGCCCCTTGAGTGCGATAAGCGAACAGGATGATCTCTCGCTTGTACCAGATTTGAGTAGCAACGCGCATACAGAGTGTGAAGGCCTGCAAATTCAGAGGTTTCATTGGTGTGAGTTGCACATAGGCAGAGCTTGACTCTTCAGGGAAGACAAACACCTTACCTACTGGGAAAAATAACACAGAATAGTACAGTTGTGTCCAAAAACCTCATGTGCACTTCTATTAACTGTTTTTATTCATGTGCTAGCCATAATGAACACAATGACTGCGTTTACATGGACAACAATAATCCACTCTTTATCTAATTAAGACCATAATTTGATTAAGAAACTACCATGTAAACAGCAACCTTAATCTAATTAAGGTCATAATCTAATTAAGCTCTAATCGAATTAAGACAGGTGGATTACTCCTGTTTTAATCGTATTATGGACGTGCATTACAGACATGTAAACACCTTAATCACATTATGAACGTCGTGTGAGCATTTTCACAGCATTTTGCGACAGGACACGATCACACACGGCAGTTTTACGCTTTACGGCGAACAAGTGAGTTCGGCTGTGTCCCAAACTGCATACTTGCCTACTATAGGCCTGTAGTGGGGAAAAATACATGTATCTCCGCTACTATACAGTAGGTAAGTATGCGATTTGAGACGCAGCCCACGGCTTCAAGCAGTCGTCTATTTGCACGTATAGCACGACTAATAATTAACCGCACTTGAAGCGTTCGTAAAAAAATTAAATAAAAACACCCAAAACTGTATACGGTACCATAACGAGGACGAACTGTATGTTGATACGGGAAATTCTGGAGGGACGTCTGACGGCGTGGCGCGGTGACGTAATGACGCAGGCTGTTAATCTAATTATGATCAATAACATGTAAAATGGGAACATGACAGGAGTATTCTAAAAGCGACTCATGTAAACACCTTAATCACATTATTACCTTACTTAGATTAAGGTCAATAATTAGATTATTGCTGTCCATGTAAACGTAGTCATTCAGACATACTGTAGATTTAATGAATAAAACAGTGGTGAAGGTAATGAGGGAAAACTCCCAGAGATGAAGGAACTTTGAGAGGAATCAGATTCAAAAGGGAACCCATCCTTTTATGGGAGATGGATAGTGAGACTATAAATCATTACAGTATAAAGGTGTAGAAGAGTAAAGACAAACAGTACTCAGTGTGTTGAAAGGATGTTCAATATGAACATATGGGATCATATTTGGGAACACAGTAAGGATCTAAAATTGCCATTGAATACATCAATATTCAGACCGCAGACATAACTACAGAATTGAGCGCTATTCAGAAGTTACGGGAGCATTACGAAAGGGCGTAAAATTCCTCTAAAGCAGGTGCGTCTCATTTAAATGCCATTCTGACCTTGTACTTAAGTTATTTTTTTTAAACACTTAAAGTTGAAGTCAGAAAACTCTATGGATGTTTTATAATAACTCCTAATTAAGTATTGATCACTTCGACATTAATTCCCAATAGCTAAGCCTTAGCTTCCTCCTGGAGATCTACTACCTAATATACCTTAACCTATTCCAATTCATCAGTGTCGAAAATGTAAAGGTCTAATAAATATTAGTTACTATTTACTTTTATTTTGCAAGTGCTCACAAAACTACAAAATAGGAAGTGATGTTTAATTGAACCGATCGGACTGTTGTAATCAACACATGCAGACCATGTTCTTATTTTTGCAGCAAAACCCAGCAGCCTTCAGTATGTTGTTGTTTTTTTAATCTGAAAAGTGTTTCTTACATAATACGCTGCTTTATTTACTAAAATATAAACATTTTTCTGTAACATTTAATTTTGTGCTGGGAAACTAATGCTAGGAAAGAAATGTTTTTGAACTGACTTGAAAATGTAGTACTCATAGAATAAAAATCTATAACATAGTTTGTACTTAAACAAAATCGGGTGCCTAAGACTTTTGCACAGTACTGTATCATCATAAAACTTGATAAATGGGTTTATATATGGAATCTTTATTGTTCTATCACATTTGGTAAGAACTGGTCATTGGTGAAGCTATTTGGGAAGAATGCTTGGACCCCACAGATTGCTGCTTGTGGCTGTACTTCTTCTTCTTCTTCTCCTCCTTCTCCTTCTTCTCCTTCCGCTTCTTATTATTATTATTGTTCTTAATAATAATAATAATAACAACAATAATAATAATAACAATGTTGTTGTTAATAATAATAACAACAACAATAATAATAATAATAATAATAATAATAATAATTAAAGCAGTGCCTTGTGGATAAAATATCATTTTAACTTTTAAAATTTGAATTTGATTAACAAAATGTGGTTTTATGCAGTTTAATTGAAGTAGTACCATGTATTATCTACACCAGTATTTCTGTAAAGCTGATTTGTGATAACACATATTGTTAAAAGCACTATACCAATAAAACATTTTACTCAGTTGATTTAAATTATATGAAGTCTGAGGTCATTAACAAAACACCAACAGCAAATAGTCACAGTAACGTAAACATTTTAGTCACATAAATGTAAACATTTTCCTAAAGGATTCTTAATTTGATTTGACATAAAATGTTGATAGAAACTTACAGTCAGTGGCTGAGGCCAGAACCAGAAGAAGCAACAACACCACAGTCACCTTCATCTTCATCTTACTGCAATTGTTTATTATTTAATAGGAAGTTACATAGTTAAATTATTAGAAATAATCATAACAGTTATATATAAGAGTTATACTGTATATCTTAATGAAATTATGGTACCACAGAAATATTACTGCAGACATTTTAATTTGATTACAAAACACATATTTTGCAGATGATTATAATATAAACGGCACATTTTATGAAAACTTACTTTTTTGAATACTTCTTTTGAAAGAAAAATGCAGCTTTTGCTTAGAATGACTTGCACTTGTACATCACAGTGGATTTATAAAGAAACGTGTGGGAGGAGGTTGGGCATATCCAACCCAGTCTCACAGAAAAAAATGTTTGCATGATTTTTTTCCATGCGATGAATTAACATTCTGTCTCCCTGTTTTAAAAAAAAAAAATATATATATATATATATATATATATATATATATAAATATATAAATATATATATATATATTTATTTATTTATTTTTATTTTTTTAAACGATAGTACATCTATCTGTCACAGCTCGGTCCGATCAGAACTCAAATTCCCAAGATGCAATACTCACTTCTCAGGCACGCATGCGCTCACCATCCCCGGAGTTCTGATCAGACACACCTGGCACCAATCACACACACACACACACACTAGTACTTAGGGAAGACATCCACCCAGAATCTACGCGAAGTATACGCTCAGTAAATTAGTTTGCTGCGTTACCAAGCTCTTCTAGTTCGTTGTTTCTTATAATCCTCAACCCTCGCTTCTCGTCTCGACTACGCTATCTGGATATCCCCATTTGTATTGTTTGCCCGATCGCTTGACCCTTGCTGACTCTACGACTACGCTTCCGGAACTTCCCGACTCTACTCTGTTCACTCGCCTCCCGCGCCTGCTTCCGTACCGTCTCAAGGTTCGTGACAGAATACTTCGACTATTAATGGAGGCAGCGGGAAATCGCTGGCCGAACGCCATCGAGGGACATGGCCGGATGCTTAGCGAACATGATCAACGTCTCGCCTACCTAACTGAGCAGGTAGCTCGGTTAAATCAAGCTGCGCAGCCTGCTACGGTGCCGACCCCACGCTTCCCTCCCACTCCAGCGCCGGAGAAGTATGATGGAGATCCTGCACGCTGCCGGGGTTTTTTACTCCAGTGCTCCCTGTTCTTTTCCATGTACCCAGACATGACGGAGAGTCAGAAGATCATCCACTTCATGGAACTTTTAACCGGGAAAGCTCTCCTCTGGGCTACCGCGGAATGGGAACAAGAAGGGAACCGTATCAGCACGTTTGAGCAGCTGACATCACGCTTCCGCACGGTATTCGATCACTCTCCAGATGGCCGGGAGACTGGGGAGGACTTAATGTCCATGGCGCAGGGATCACGGAGTGTGGCGGATTACGCCCTCGAATTTCGCACTGTCGCCGCCCGGAGCAGATGGAATCAACCCGCTCTAAAGGCCATGTTTCGCCGGGGATTAAATGCTGACATCTTAACAGAGCTGGCGTGCCGCGATGACCTTTTGACCCTCGACTCACTCATCAGCGTAGCTATCCGCCTGGATCGTCTACTACGTAGCCGCCGCCCCGGACGCGGTGAGGCGGAAGCACTGACACTTGAGCACTCTAGTGAACCCATGCAGCTGGGACAGACTCGGGTGAGCACGCAGGAATGAGAACGACGGCGCCGTGAACACCTTGTTTCTACTGTGGTGAGAGGGGCCACTTCATGCCACAATGCCCTCTCAAACAGGGCTCTACCCGAGGGGAAGCCAAAACTGCCAGACCACTTCAGGCAGGGGTGAGTTCCGAACCCATTACCCAGCACTCTGTTCAGTCTGCCTTCGTATTGCCCGTTATAGTGGGTTACTCAAGGGTTTCTTGTGTTTTAGAAGCACTGATCGACTCGGGAGCGGCGGGGAATTTCATTAGCCAAGAGACCGTACACCAATATAATATCCCCGTTCGTCCTCTCTGCACCCCCCACAGTGTCCAAGCCATTGATGGGGCCCCCATAGGAGAGGGCATAATCACCCACTGCACCGAACCTGTTAACCTCCGAACCAGCGCCCTTCATCAGGAGAAGATCACGTTCCATGTCATAGTGACGGCTCGACACCCAGTGGTTCTCGGTCTCCCTTGGCTCGAACATCACAATCCCCAAATTTCATGGAACCAAAGGGAAATCACGCGCTGGTCAGCTCACTGCATTTCTCACTGTCTTCAAGTCCCGGTGATCTCCGTAGCATCCACCTCCACTGAAAGCCCAGATAAGGCAGATAACGTTCAGATCCCCAGTGTTTACCACGACCTCATAGAGGTATTCAGTAGGAAGAAGGCGAGCGGACTACCTCCCCACCGTGATTACGACTGCACTATTGATTTGCTCCCAGGCACTACACCACCACGAGGGAGGGTCTACCCGTTAATGATCACTGAGCAAAAGGCCATGGAAGAGTACATTCAGGAGGCGTTGCACCAAGGGTATATACGACCATCCACTTCTCCAGCATCCGCGGGATTTTTCTTCGTGGAGAAGAAGGGAGGAGGTTTACGACCGTGCATCGACTACCGAGGACTAAACCAATGTTGCGTCAAGTACCGCTACCCACTCCCTCTAGTACCAGCCGCTCTGGAACAATTACGCACGGCCACCATTTTCACGAAACTGGACTTGCGCAGTGCATACAACCTGGTCCGGATCCGAGAGGGAGATGAATGGAAGACTGGGTTCAGCACAACTTCAGGCCACTACGAGTATCAGGTCATGCCGTATGGGCTTTCTAACACCCCCTCGGTCTTCCAATGTTTAATTAACAATGTGTTACGTGACATGCTGGGACGCCATGTGATCGCCTACATCGACGACATACTGATATACTCTGACTCCCGGGAAGAACATGTTCACCAGGTTCGCCAAGTGCTACAGCGACTGCTCCGTCACCAGCTATATGTGAAAGCAGAGAAGTGTGAATTCCATAAAACCACCATCACGTTTCTGGGCTACGTCATCAGCCCCGAGGGAATCTCCATGGACCAAGAAAAGGTCCAGGCGGTAGTAAGCTGGCCCACACCCACGACCATCAAGGAACTACAGAGGTTTCTGGGGTTTGCAAACTTCTACAGGAGATTTATCAGGAATTTCAGTGCCGTCACCAACCCCCTCATATCCCTACTAAAGGGGAGACCCAAACGTCTGGCATGGAATTCCACTGCCCAATCCGCCTTCGACAAGCTCAAGAAGGCCTTCACCACTGCACCCCTCATCAAACATCCAGACCCATCCAGACCATTTATAGTGGAGGTGGACGCATCAAAAACCGGGGTAGGAGCCATTCTGTCCCAACGATTTGGAGAAAAGCCAAAACTTCACCCGGTGGCCTTCCTCTTGCAAAAGCTTTCCCCAGCCGAGAGAAACTACAATGTGGGGAATCGGGAACTCTTGGCAGTTAAGTTAGCGCTGGAAGAGTGGAGACACTGGTTAGAGGGGGCTACACATCCATTTGTCATCTTCACGGACCATAAGAACCTGGAGTACCTTCGCACTGCAAAGCGACTCACACCCCGCCAGGCCCGATGGGCCCTACTCTTCACTAGATTTCAATTCACGTTATCCTACAGACCCGGGTCCAAGAACACAAAGGCGGATGCTCTGTCTCGTCTTGATCAGACAGAACGGGTCAACGAGCAGGAGGAGTACATCATTCGTCCTTCATGTGTTATCAGTGCACTAGAGTGGGAGCTGGACGCGGAACTAGAGCAGATGCCCCAGTCCCAAGTACCTGTAAAGTGTCCTCCTGACAAACTCTTCGTACCTGAAGAGTACCGCCAAGAACTCATCATCTGGGCACACACGGTAGTCAGTACGGGACATCCTGGAACACAACGCACACAACATCTCCTGGAAGAGAAGTACTGGTGGCCCAATATGATAGGAGACATACACAAGGTGGTGAAATCCTGTTCATTGTGCGCACAGAGTAAAGTACCTCGGACCCTCCCCGCCGGGAGGCTCAAGCCCTTACCTATCCCCGAACGCCCATGGTCACACGTATCTGAAGATTTCGTAACAGACCTGCCTAGATCCCAAGGAGATACCACAATTCTAGTCGCAGTGGACCGGTTCTCCAAGTCCGTACGCTTCATTCCCTTACCCGCTCTCCCCACTGCAATCAGGACAGCTGAACTTCTATTCCAGCATGTGTTCAGGTATTACGGCATTCCGGAGGTGATTGTCAGTGACAGGGGCCCGCAGTTTACCTCCAGAGTGTGGTCCAGCTTCATGACGAAGATGGGAGTGACGGTGAATCTCACCTCCGGTTATCACCCCCAAGCCAATGGGCAAGCTGAACGAGTCAATCAGGAACTGGGACGATTCCTCCGCACCTTTTGTGCCAACAACCCAGAGGATTGGAGCAAGTTCTTGCCATGGGCCGAGTACGCCCAGAACTCACTACGCCATTCGGCTACCAATCTCACCCCCTTCCAGTGCGTGCTCGGTTACCAACCCCCTCTGTTCCCGTGGAACGCAACCCCCACCGCAGCTCCGGCCGTTGACCACTGGTTCAAACATAGTGAGCGTGTCTGGGCTGACACCCATCGACGCCTGAAGGAGACGACAGACACGTACAAACACAAAGCAGATCGCTGCCACAAAGAACACCCTAACTACCAACCAGGTGATCGGGTATGGTTGTCCACAAAGGACTTGAGACAAGCTCACGGCTGTAAAAAACTAGCGCCACGATATACTGGACCATTCAAGAACCTCAAGCGGGTCAATGAAGTCACCTACCGTCTGGAACTGCCACGACACAGCCGCATCTCCCCTTCATTCCACGTATACCGTCTCAAACCTGTTGTTAACAGTCCTCTAGCCACCGAAGTACCAGCTGAAACTCCTCCGAACCCTCTGGAGATTGATGGACAACCGGCTTACCGCGTCAAGAACATCATCAAATCTAGACGCAGGAGGGGCAAGCTGGAGTATTTGGTCGAGTGGGAAGGTTACGGACCTGAGGAACAGTGCCGGGTTCCCAAGCAGGATATACTGGATCCACAGCTCACCAAGGACTTTCATGTCACTCATCCTCATCTCCCAGGCCCACGACCCCGGGGGAGGCCAAGAAAGAACTCAGCTCCCGGAGTGAGCCCTTTGGGGGGGTTCTGTCACAGCTCGGTCCGATCAGAACTCAAATTCCCAAGATGCAATACTCACTTCTCAGGCACGCATGCGCTCACCATCCCCGGAGTTCTGATCAGACACACCTGGCACCAATCACACACACACACACACTAGTACTTAGGGAAGACATCCACCCAGAATCTACGCGAAGTATACGCTCAGTAAATTAGTTTGCTGCGTTACCAAGCTCTTCTAGTTCGTTGTTTCTTATAATCCTCGACCCTCGCTTCTCGTCTCGACTACGCTATCTGGATATTCCCATTTGTATTGTTTGCCCGATCGCTTGACCCTTGCTTACTCTACGACTACGCTTCCGGAACTTCCCAACTCTACTCTGTTCACTCGCCTCCCGCGCCTGCTTCCGTACCGTCTCAAGGTTCGTGACACTATCAAAGTCTTTGACCATTTGACATGCTGTGAAATCAACAAAACTCACTGGGCTTGGTAACGTCAATGATGTCAAATCACAGATAAAGTTATCCCTTGCATCCTAAAATTTTATATTAAATTTAATATGAAATCAGATTCCAAGTGATGGGAAATCCTTCCCGTTATGTTTATAGAACATATAAGCTAATATTATATTTATATTTCCATTCTATCCTAGATAGAACCTAGATTTTGAAATGTGTGTGTGTGTGTGTGTGTGGGATGTTTAATGGCTCATATGCCCATACAGCATGCCTGGGGCAGAGAGGGTTAAGGGCTTTGTTCAGGGGCCCAACAGTGGCAGCTAGGTGATGGTGGGGCTTGAACCCCCAACATACTGATCAGTAACCCAGAGTTAATCTTCAGGCTAACAGACTCACTCTTTTTCCTGCATACATAACGCTTATCATTGTGGCCAAACAGTTAATTTTTTTGTTTTATATGACTCTTTATTTTTTAAATGTATTTTTTGTTTTATTTGAAAAGGGTGATGATCACCTGCAAACTTAAGTTTGGACTTTTTTGTTCTGGTCTTTGAGTAGAGGCTTCATCCTTGCAAGACCATGATGCTGTAGGTGAGAGGCCCAGGTAACAGTCTTGAACAGGCACAGTTAGAGAGCAGCACAAAAGAGGAAGGATATTTTTTATCTTGTTCATTTCCCCAGCTCAGTAAGGATAAGTAAATTGCTTACTCAGAGGGTGTGGAGGAAGCATGACAGACAAACGTTCATCCAGTAAACGAATATAAAACTCAGATGAACAAAGTTATGGACCAAGGATGTCACTTCTGGACCAAGGATGTCCAGTCTGGACCCAAACAAAATAAAAAAGCCAATAGATTAATGGTTGTCTACATTTACTTTTATGGCATTTGAGACCCTTTTCCAGAGTGACTTACATTTATTTCATTTTATACAACTGAATAATTGAGGGCCTTGCCAGGGCCCAGCAGTGTAAGGCTTGCAGTGCTGGTATTTGAACTCATCACCTTCCAATGTCTTCAACACAGAACTACCACTGCTCCTAAACTTATTTTGTATATTCGTTAACTATTTTATAAACCTCTGCCCATCTTTACCTCTGAGAGACTCCGCCTCTCTAATATAATCTTTTAACACCCGATCATGTTACTGTCCTGTTCCCAATTAACCTCCAGCTGTTTCTTTTTAATAACACTTACTTTTCCAGCCTTTTGTTGCCCTGTCCCAACTTTTTTGAGATGTCTTGTGGCCATCAAATTCAAAATTACCTTATTTTTTTCTTAAAACAGTACATTTCCTCAGTTTAAACATTTGAAATGTTTTCTATTTGTGAATAAAATATGGGTTTGTGAGATTTGCAAATCATTGCATTGTTTTTATTGACATTTTTACCCAGCGTCCTTTTTTGGAATTGTGGTTGTACAATATTACATCGCTGTTGCCGTCTTCTGACTGTGGAAATAAGAACATCTAATCATAAGCTCATAGTAAGTTTATTAAATTGTACTTTCACTAGACAGTCATATCTGATGTATCTGTTTGTTATTCACCATGATTCATCGTTATGGGGAAACCTACCCCAGGAGCACAGGGTCGCTGTGTCATTATTTAGCCAGTCATGGTCTAAAAAGAGAAATGGACAACAATAATCTACAAAGGCTTCTCTACAACAATATTCCATTAACTAACTTACAACAGGGTTGAAAGTTATTTACTTTTAGGTAGCAGAATATGAATGTGTCAGTAATTATTAATGGATTATTATGTGTTGCACTTTATAATATTTTATACTTTATAATGTTAACAACACATATAGACATTGAAGTTGTAATTGGAAGTATAGGAATTGGTATATAAGGGAAGTAAATCTCCAGGCGGAAGGTAATCATTAGCTATTGGAAATGAATGTGGATGTGATCAGTACTTATTCAGTAGTTACTTTTTAAAAGCCGTAGTTCCTTGGATTCTCCAAAGCAAAGAACCATTCAGCTGTGCCTGGTTATATTTTGAGCTAATTTGCATAAAATATCACTTCCAGTTTTACAACTGGGCCTTTCTTCACAAAATTGGTGTGAAATTACTCAGCAGAGTCTGAAGCTCAATAAATATCAGAAATGTTGAGATTTGTAAACAATATGGCCACCACAAGCCAATAAATCCTAGTGGTTCAGAGCTTGGTTTACTCAAATAGCTGTAACTCTGGACTGGTTGCATGGATTTGCACAAAACCTTCAGTACAAGGTTTGGAGTGAAGTGCTTCTATCTATCTATCTATCCATCCATCCATCTATCTATCTATCTATCTTCTTTCCTTTTAGCTACCTATTAGATATTACTCTATTAAACACTCACATATATCATGATGGTTTACCTACATAAAATAACCCCCGTGATCTCTCTCACATTAAAAAACACAAATCTCATAAATACCTCTGATCTGCTGTCCACTGCAACCCTTCTGCCCCGTTATCTCTACCTCAAAACACGCACACGCACACACACACACAACACCCACGGTCCCTGAAACAACACAGAACAAAAAAACCTCAGGTATAAGCTTGACTGTGTTACATTAGTTCATTCCACTGACGTCTCACTCCTCAGCAATGCCATGACCTTTTATCCTCTGTTGCGAACTGTGGTTCTTTGTTTATTTGACCAGTGTGTTTCAGATATACACCACCATGCTCACATACAAAACAACCCAATAAAATAACACCAACAAGTAACCTATCGCACACAGCAATACTCACATAGACCATGCATCAATAGTACACCACTGATAAACCCAACAAGAGATCTCCCAAAACATGTCATTGATCAAATTCCTGACAGGCAGAAATAAAAAAGTACTACAGCATCTGACCACACTAAACGCAGATATATGCTTACTCGAAGAAACACAAGTTACAAATTACACACCCCACAATTCAACCACATTTTCGCTGCTCACTGCTTTACCAAACAAAGAGGTGTAGCAATTTTAACAAACAAAAAAACTCTCATTCACACACAGTGCCACTATCCCCGACCCTGAAGGCAGATACATCATAAACATCTCTATCAACAACAGCCTGATAACAATAGCAAACATATATGGACCAAATACAGACAACCCCTTGATCTTCTGCCCTCTTCACACATCTCACAAACGTCCCGGATTCCCCATCATAATCGATGGCGACTTTAACCCAGTCATCAACCCAGAATTATATAAAACCACTAGTACACATAAAACACAGAACTGTTAGTACACACTACACAGAACTGGCAGAGCACACAAACAATAAGGCAATACATGTCTGTCTCTGGACTTGGCGATTGTTTGCGACTACAACACCCAAACACCAAGGAACACACATATTACTCCTCAGCTCACCACACACACACACACACACACACACACACACACACACACACACACTCGGATTGAATTCTTTCTCACCAGCAATACCATATTATATATCAGTCTATTACAATTCACTCTATTACAATCGTTCTGGACACAGAAGACATCAATAACTTTCTAAAAAATATCAAACTACCAAAATGAACTGAAGAACAAGAGATTTCCTTCGATAAACTGATAGAACCAGATGAGATCTATAACACCCTTAACAGCATGCCTAATAATAAAGCACCAGGGGGAACACTTTAGAATACAGATCCGTCATTAATGATTAATCACACAGGAAGAAATGAATAATGCAATATTAACATTCTAGTAACTGCTATTAACTAGAAACTCTGATTCACAAATATGTAAACAAGAGCACACAGAGGAATGCGGTAGTTCAGCATTTGCTAATCAATAACTACTTTCTTTCATGCCTTCTGGAGAACTACTAAGAAAATATATACAGAATTAATGAGAAGCCGCTACTGTTACTGTACATAATCAGTAGGTAATAGCAGACTTATGATTTGGTTAAGCTGTTTGTGAGGGTTCGAGGCAGTCAAGGCACAAGGGACACAGTTTCCCGAAAATGAGTTTAATGAATCAGAATATATATTAACAAATAAATCTATCCATCCATCCTCTATACCGCTTATCCTTTTCAGGGTCACGGGGAACCTGGAGCCTATCCCAGGGAGAATCGGGCACGGGGGGGGGACAAAACATTTCAAAGTATGACATTAAAGACAAGGCCAGCTGAATAATTGAAATAAAGATAGAAATAAATATATAATATAATAGAAAGAAAGAAAGATGTAATTATGAATAAGGAAGTAAAGAAAACGAGCACAAAACATCCCACTTTCCCCCACAGTCAACCTGCCTCTTGGTATTGGCAAGCAGAACTAAAAATAGCAGTGAATGCTAATTTAAATCTAAAAAAAATGTATAACAACAAAATACATATATTAGTATACAAATATGCCTAAGGATTTTGGGAACTAAAAACCTAAAGAAAAATACATACAGTACTGTGCAAAAGTTTTAGGCACCTATTTTTTTTTTAGTACAAACTTTGTTACAGATTTTTATTTGATGACTTCGACATATCGAGTCAGTACAAACACATTTTAGATTCCCAAACATTAGTTTTCCAGCACAAAATTAATGTTACAGAAAAATGTTCATCAGTAAAGAAAGCGGCATTCTGCAAGATGCTCAATAAAATTACAGCTCATTTCCTTATAAAACTGCACTAACTCTACCTGAGACTACTATTTTTATTTTTATTTTTGTCACACTAAATATTGACTTTGTGTCATTTACTACTGTTTACTGCTCTTTACTGTATTTCAGTATTTTGAAGGCATCTACAGCATTTCTTTGCATATGCCTAAAACTTTTGCACAGTACTGTATGTACAGTATGTAAGTATTAAAAATGATTTTTTAAAAATTAATTAAAGTTAAATTTCATTAAACTTGAATTTAAATTTTAAAAATATTTTTTTAAAGTATTTTTTTAAAAATAAAAAAAAAAACACCTAATTTTTACATTAGTTTTTTTTTTTTCACATAAACATCACAGGCGTATGTCGTATCAGCAAGTTTTTTGTTTGTTTGTTTTTTACAGTTTTGTTGCCTGACTCAGGAATGGGAATTTGGCTGGCTGCTCGGTTCACAGGACACACATAATATTAAGTAGTTTTGATAAGTGGTTGTTCATGCTCGACTGTTGAGTTTGTGTCCTCTTTATTTTAACGTGGCTTTGTTAAAAATATTATTATCAGAATAATGTTCTGATCTCTATTCAAGTCACGTACAGATCCAGTATATATTCAGGTAAGGTACTAATTTCTTCCTCTTCTTCCACCTGAAGGTTTCTTCTTCCAGCCGGTGTTCATGCACTGTAAAAGAATTCAATAAAACAAAGTCTGAGTCACAATAAAGTTTACATTTTCCACTAGTTTGTAGACATTTGTATTTTTGGGTGTTACAAAGCCTATCTAAATAAGATATTTTACTTAAAGTTTAAAGTTTCTTGTTGCCGCGGTCTCTGTACATCACCCTATCTAGTTCCTATCAAACCCTGGTAGAGTGGAGTTAGTAACAGTTAGTACTGCACATGAAGTGCAAATCTTTTTTAGCCCTCATTTGAGCAGGCTAAACCGACCCGTCTGCTAGCTGCACTGACTCATCACCTAGTTCCACAATATTAAGACTGTGTCTGTTCTCCGAGCTAAACAGAAACGCAGATAGATAAATACATCACACTCGTCTAAATGGCAGAGGCGGAGGTCTCACAGTTATTTATAATGATAATCTAGTCGTCACACCTGGACATGAATTCGAAGCGTTTGAAGTTCTTTATACTAAAATAACACATTGTGGCAACAAAAATAAACCAAAATAAACATTTGAGAAGCGTTATGTTTGGAGAAAGGAAAACACTGCATTCCAGCATAAGAACTTTATCCCATCTGTGAAACATGGTGGTGGTAGTGTCATGGTTTGGGTCTGTTTTGCTGCATCTGGACCAGGACGACTTGCAGACATTGATGGCTGAATTCTGAACGATACCAGCGATTTCTAAAGGAAAATATCAGGACATCCGTCCATGAACAGAATCTGAAGAGAAAGTGGGTCATGCAGCAAGACAACGATCCTGACGTGCCACGTCAAGAACTGGCCGACCGATGAGATTCGCGTTTTTGTTCACATGCACGGAGCCACCGAAGTTACATAAAAGTACGACTTGATGGCGCTCAAGTACAAAAATGTCTTACAGACGAAGGCGAAGCCGAAAAAGAAGAAGAATCCCACCATTTTACTGAGAGTACGTACATGACCCGAAATAAAATTCTCACTGCTAATAAATCCTTCTGTGTATAAGTATTCTTCACCTCTTATTCAAATATCTAAGAGCCCCATTATTGAGTAGTCGTATTATCATATTGACCACAAAAAAGACTATTCATAGTCACCAGTTCATCAATTTGCACGAAAATAATTTTTTTGTTTACAACAATAGTTGCCTTATACCCACCCCCTCCCTCCTCCAAAAACTAGATTAAAAAATAAAATTATCTTGGTCTTCCTGTAAGTATGTGAATGCTATTGCTGTGACTTTGATATAATTAAAATCATTACTTATTTAAAAAGAGTATACTGTTTAAAATGGGAACTTTAAGTATTTGTTGCAGCGTAAATCAGCAAATATCTTACATTTCCCAAAAGTGCTTTACAGAGTTCACAAAAAGTGTGTGAACGGCTTAAAGACGTAAATACCGGCTCTCTTCTTCTCAGTGATGAGCAGGTGTCAGAAACAGAAAGTTGTACAGCGCCACCTTGTGTAACGGCGTATTACTGCTTTTCAATAAGCTCCATCTACTGTCAGGGAGTGAATTTGCACTTTTATTCAGCGCATCGCACGCGTTTAACGCCTGGGTGTGAACACAAAAAAACCTGTGGCGAAAATAGTCCTGGTGTGAACAGGACCTTATTCATCACACAGCCTCGCTATGAGCCATGGGACAAACATCATTCTATCTAGTCTATCTCACATCTAGTGATGTGAGAAAATTGTCCTTCAGAGAAAATGAGTAATAAATAGAGATACACAGAAAAAAAGTATTTTCTGTTGACTCACCAGGTCTACTGTCTGTTTCTACACTGAATGGGTTACTCATCAACAGAGTGCTCTTTCTCTTCTTCATCAGGATGTTCTCTCTTTTGCTTCTTGGAACTTTTCATGAATGAACTTCTTTCCTGTTTTTCATTTTCTCTATCTGCAGAATTAAGATGTCTCAGGTCATGTTGTGCAAGATTTTTTTCTTTCTCTTCCAAATGAATCTCCTTTCCCTCCAGGCGCTGTTCTCTCTCATCCACACGACTCTCTCTTCTATCTATACGCATTTCCCTCTTTTCCAGTTGAACCTCTCTTCCATCCAGACACTTTCCTCTCTCTTGCAAACTATTCTCTCTCCCCAACAGATGCTTTAAACGTTCATCTAAAGAAACTTCTTTTTCTTCCAGATGTTTTGTTCTCTCTTGCAAACTATTCTCTCTCCCCAACAGATGCTTTAAGCTTCCTTCTAAAGAAATGTCTTTTTCTTCCAGATGTTTTGTTCTCTCTTGCAAGCGAGTCTCTCTTCCCTCTAGATATTTTGATCTTTTCCCCAAATTAATCTCTCTTACAAACAGTTGTTTTTCTTTCTCTTCAAATTGAACTTCTTTTCCATCCAGATGCTTTTCTTTCTCTTGCAAATGAATCCCTCTTTGCTGTAGATGCTTTTCTTTTTCTGCTAAATTCATTTCTTTTCCATCCAGATGCTTTTCTTTTTCTTCAAACTGAACTTCTTTTCCATCCAGATGCTTTCCTTTCTCTTGCAAAGTAATTTCTTTTTGTTGTAGATGCTTTTCTTTTTCTGCTAAATTCGTTTCTTTTTCATTCAGATGCTTTTCTCTCTCTTCCAGATGAATTTCTCTTCTATTCTGATGGGTTTCTCTCTTTTCTACAGCAATCTCTCTTGCTTCCAGATTCTTTTCTTTCTTTTCATAACTAACTTTCATATGCAGATGTTTTTCTTTCTTTTCCTTCTTATTTTTCTTGATTTTGCACGTTTGCTTTGTTGTATCCTCTATGGTCTGTGAGGGATTGTTCCCAGTAGCTGTGCCCATTTCTAAAAACAAAATAGACTTGATATAAGAGAACCAAAGATCAATAAAAATAATAACTCAATACGAGTATTCCATTGTGCTTTAAAATAAAAAAAATATATGTATATTTGATTTACCTTTTACTGGGCAATAATCATATGTTTCTGGTGTGTCAGGAGAACTTAGACCTAGATATAGTAAAACAGAGACGGTATCATATAAAATACATATAAAACAGAATATTCTGCATTCATTATAAGGAAACTTGTTTAACTCTCTGAGCAGCACAATGGCCACCAGCATTAAACCCAACACAGGAATAATTGTGGGACTCACATTTACTAATCAGTCTTCATGCTGATGTACTGTGCAAATGTAGAATATGGCCTGATAGACCACTGCTGCGTGCACTGTTGCTCACCAGGCCCTTCTCCTTGTCCTGCCTTAGTCTTTGGCCCTGCTCCTTACTTGGTTTTAGGTACTGCTCATTGCCTTTGCCTCAATATTAAGCACTGCTTTTTATTCTGTCTTAGCTTTGGGTCCTGCTCCTTCCCCTTCCTGAGTTTAGCCCTGATCGGGTCCTGCTCAATGCCTGTCTCTCTGTAAGACTCAGTTCTTTACTATATCTCACTCTCAGGTCCTGATCCTAATCTGTCTTTGCTAATACTGTTATAAAGTCCAACATCATTCAGAGTGTGAAAATGTTTTCACGTACATGCAGTCCAGTCCAAATGTCTAAGACCACACTGGAAATCTGGGATTTTTTTTCCATCAGAAGTGAACAGGTTTTTTTATTATTTATTTATTTATTTATTTATTTAAAACAATGAAAGGAAATATTCAAAGTCTGGAATTTTTAATATTCAACATTCTGCATTAGTTTTAGGTTACTATTTAAATTTAAGCAAATTTGTGATACAATGTTAGCTATTGTGATACTGACTGTGTGGTTAGATTTCCTTATAATCTTGTTCCTACTACTAATAGAGCAGTGGCAGTGTTGGCTCGGTGGTTGAAGGTTCTGGGTTACTGATCAGAAGTTCAGGAGTTCAAGCCCCTGCACTGCAAGCTACCACTGTTGGACCCTTGAGCAAGGCCCTTAACCCTCAAATGCTCAGATGTATAAAATATAGAAATGTAAGTCGCTCTGGATAAGAACATCAGCCAAATGACGTAAATGTAAATGTAAATGTAGTTTATCCGGTTTCCTGATCACCTGGCTTACCTGTGAGTTTGCTCAGTGTTTGTCTCGTTTCCATTGAATTGCTCTATTTACATTTGTCTCAACCTCCATTGTATAACACAATGGACAGTGAGGGGAAAGAAGTATTTGATCCCCTGCTGATTTTGTACGTTTGCCCACTGACAAAGAAATGATCATTCTATAATTTTAATGGTAGATTTATTTGAACAGTGAGAGACAGAATAACAACAAGAAAATCCAGAAAAACGCATGTCAAAAATGTTATAAATTGATTTGCATTTTAATGAGTAAGTATTTGACCCCTCTCAATCAGAAAGATTTCTGGCTCCCAGGTGTCTCTTATACAGGTAACGAGCTGAGATTAGGAGCACACTCTTAAAGGGAGTTCTCCTAATCTCAGTTTGTTACCTGTATAAAAGACACCTGTCCACAGAAGCAATCAATCAATCAGATCCCAAACTCTTCACCATGGCCAAGACCAAAGAGCTCTCCAAGGATGTCAGGGACAAGATTGTAGACCTATACAAGTCTGGAATGGGCTACAAGACCATTGCCAAGCAGCTTGTTGAGAAGGTGACAACAGTTGGTGCGATTATTCGCAAATGGAAGAAACACAAAAGAACTGTCAATCTCCCTCGGCCTGGGGCTCCATGCAAGATCTCACCTCGTGGAGTTGCAGTGATCATGAGAACAGTGAGGAATCAGCCCAGAACTACACGGGAGGATCTTGTCAATGATCTCAAGGCAGCTGGGACCATAGTCACCAAGAAAACAATTGGTAACACACTACGCCGTGAAGGACTGAAATCCTGCAGGGCCCGCAAGTCCCCCTGCTCAAGAACGCACATATACATGCCCGTCTGAAGTTCGCCAATGAACATCTGAATGATTCAGAGGACAACTGGGTGAAAGTGTTGAGGTCAGATGAGACGAAAATGGAGCTCTTTGGCATCAACTCAACTCGCCGTGTTTGGAGGAGGAGGAATGCTGCCTATGACCCCTGGAACACCATCCTCACCGTCAAACATGGAGGTGGAAACATTATGCTTTGGGGGTGTTTTTCTGCTAAGGGGGCAGGACAACTTCACCGCATCAAAGGGACGATGGACAGGGCCATGTACCGTCAAATCTTGGGTGAGAACCTCCTTCCCTCAGCCAGGGCATTGAAAATGGGTCGTGGATGGGTATTCCAGCGTGACGATGACCCAAAACACACGGCCAAGGCAACAAAGGAGTGGCTCAAGAAGAAGCACATTAAGGTCCTGGAGTGGTCTAGCCAGTCTCCAGACCTAAATCCCATAGAAAATCTGTGGAGGGAGCTGAAGGTTCGAGTTGCCAAACGTCAGCCTCGAAACCTTAATGACTTGGAGAAGATCTGCAAAGAGGAGTGGGACAAAATCCCTCCTGAGATGTGTGCAAACCTGGTGGCCAACTACAAGAAACGTCTGACCTCTGTGATTGCCAACAAGGGTTTTGCCACCAAGTACTAAGTCATGTTTTGCAGAGGGGTCAAATACTTATTTCCCTCATTAAAATGCAAATCAATTTATAACATTTTTGACATACGTTTTTCTGTTGTTTTTTTTTTTGTTGTTATTCTGTCTCTCACTGTTCAAATAAATCTACCATTAAAGTTATAGACTGATCATTTCTTTGTCAGTGGGCAAACGTACAAAATCAGCAGGGGATCAAATACTTTTTCTCCTCACTGTACATAATTTAATGTTAAAGAGTTTAATTGTAAAATGTTTATTTAAAAAAGAAAGAAAACAATATTGAATGGGTATCAATATCCGAAAAGAAAAGAAAAGTCATGTCGTGTTGTTTCTATTTATAATCAATGAGCGCCGTGTTAACTTCAGAAACTCAACGAAAATCAAATATATACAGATATGAGCAACAACAAGGGTTCACAGAAACTTACTTACAGAAATCTGATGAGTCATCAGCCATTTCTTAATGAAAACACAGTCTTCAGGTGTATTACACCTCACACTGCTGAGAGCTGCTCGTGTACGTTTCCTCCCCTCAGTTTCATTTTCTCCAAAATGTGTTTAAATGCAGAGGGCGAGGTTTCAGAAGACAAAGCGAATGTAAAACCATGAGGTGTAACCCTGTGAAATCATGGACTCATTACAGTAATTAAACACATTGTTCACTGTTATGGTATGTTTCACTTAATTAATGATACTTTTTACGTATAATTATATCATACTACTCTACTGTAGTAAATATTTATAAAGAGTACTTTAATATAATTTATTTCTATAATATAAACTTTATATAATTAATGTATTCACTGCATTTATTCACATATGTATTCATTATTTATTCACATATGACAGTAGAAGTCATATTTAATTTAATCAATATTCAAAAACAATAATAATAAAAGACAGTATGTGCACGTTTGTATTTTTTTCTCCTAAAAGGTTTCTATTTGTTTTTTACTTGAATTTTGTTGGTTGCTGTTTCACTTTAAAGGTGGAAAAAGATCTGACATGATTTATCTTACATTTTTTTACATCAGATAAACCTGCACTTTTAACAGGGGTGTGTAAACTTTTTATATCCACTTGACCGTTTTTAAGTGAGCTGGGGTTCACTTCAGCAAATTTATATAGTTTATACTATAATTGTTCACAGATGCATTGTTAGAGAACATTTTTTGGATTAATTGTTGTAACAAACTTTAAACTTTTCACCAGACGCGTTATTTCTTATTACTTTAATTATTTTTTTAATCATTCATTTAACTTTTACTCAACTGAATTATTACTAGAGTAGCCCCTTGTTTGTTTCTTCCTTGTTTACTTAACCTTTGGCCTTGAAGTAACATGATGCGGCCTCAGAAACTGTTCTCTCGATAATAAACTGAACAATAAATCCCAGAACTCAGTAACGCTGCCCACTCTCCAATAGAAATATAACTGTTCCTTCTTCCTACATTTTTCTTTCATAATTTTTTTATATAAAAATGCTGTATATTGTGATTGTCATAGACTATCAGTACTATTTCTACCAGTTTGTAAAAACACAATCGTTCCCTCTGCATTGTGTTACTACAAAGGACACCAGACCACACCTTCCCAAATTACTGGGGATTTATTTATTCTCCTGTAGACAGAATGGAAGTAGTACATGTGCAGTATGGATTCTCTCTCGCACACACATCCTGCTGTGAGAATGAGACTTAGCCCATTTTTACTAATCAATCTAAAAACAAATTATCCTCATTTTGACCCTAATCTTAACTAATCAGAACTGTACACACCCGTTTCTTCAGAAGTTCTAAAAAATCTGCACTGGTGAGAATGTGAATTAGCATCACATTACATTAATAATCAAATATACCACATATCTCCCCAACCTTGTCCTCTAGTTCCTGTTTCATTCTCTCTATCTCTCCATCTTTATTTTCTAGTTCCTCTTTCAGTTGCTCTATCTCTCCATCTTTCTCTTGTAGTTCTTGTTTCATCCTCTCAATCTTTTCCTTTTTCTTTTCCAGTTTCAGTCTTTTACGCTCAATCTCCTCTTCTCGTTGTTCGAGCTCTTGTTTTACTATTTCTAAAATGTTTTCAGTTTCCTCGTGTAGTTTTTCTCTCAAGGTGTCCAGCACGGTGTCCATTTTTCAGTAAGAATCCACACTGAGTGAACGTCCTCCTCTGTAACTATTCAGAAAAATCAGAGTCAGTTAAAAATACACAGTTAGAAGAATTAAAGACTATTTTACATTATGGACGTAATGACTCACCTGAAAAAACACTACACTGAGTTTTAAGAATTAATTTAAATGTTACTGGATGTTCGAAACGGACGTGTCTGCTGAACCTCTTGTTTTGTAGTTCTGGGTTTGTTGACACAGGAAGTTAAAAGCCTTTGTTAAATAAAAAAGAAAAATAAATCACATTTTTAAATAGTCTCTGTTATGCTTTTGGTGAAACTATCAGTATCTGCATTGTCAGTACACTAATAGAAATCTCTCAGAACTACACAGATGTCCACCACAGGTCATAGTGTAACAACCTGGAAGTGAAATGGACATAAGTGGGATTTTATGATATTAATAATCTACACAAAATGTGGAGGCGTGGGGGGAGGGGGGAGTTGCATTGGACATCATTAATTAGTTAAATGATGTCGACCTGCGTGCAATTAAAGTGTCACATGATTTCATTATAAATACACCTGTTCCTGGAAGAACCCAGAGTTTATTACAGAACATTTCTAAACAAACAGCATCATGAAAACAAATTCAGGACAAAGTCTGGACATTGTTTAGTCCCAAACTTTAACCATCCTGTAGAGCAACCAAAAATCAATTAGTGAAACAAAATTATTTTATATATATATATATATATATATATATATATATATATATATATATATATATATATATATATTTACAGTGCTGCTTGAAGGTTTGTGAATATCATCAGATTTTCACACAAGTCCTAAAAGTAGATAAAGACAACCCAATTAATTTTAATTACTGATCAGAAGTTCAGGAGTTCAAGCCCCTGCACTGCAAGCTACCACTGTTGGACCCTTGAGCAAGGCCCTTAACCCTCAAATGCTCAGATGTATAAAATATAGAAATGTAAGTCGCTCTGGATAAGAACATCGGCCAAATGACGTAAATGTAAATGTAAATGTAGTTTATCCGGTTTCCTGATCACCTGGCTTACCTGTGAGTTTGCTCAGTGTTTGTCTCGTTTCCATTGAACTGCTCTACCTGCATTTACATCTGTCTCAACCTCCATTGTGTAACACAATGTACATAATTTTAGTGTTAAAGAGTTTGTAAAATGTTTATTTAAAAAAAAGAAAGAAAACAATATTGAATGGGTATCAATATCCGAAAAGAAAAGAAAAGTCATGTCGTGTTGTTTCTATTTATAATCAATGAGCGCCGTGTTAACTTCAGAAACTCAACAAATCAAATATATACAGATATGAGCAACAACAAGGGTTCACAGAAACTTACTTACAGACATCTGATGAGTCATCAGCCATTTCTTAATGAAAACACAGTCTTCAGGTGTATTACACCTCACACTGCTGAGAGCTGCTCGTGTACGTTTCCTCCCCTCAGTTTCATTTTCTCCAAAATGTGTTTAAATGCAGAGGGCGAGGTTTCAGAAGACAAAGCAAATGTAAAACCATGAGGTGTAACCCTGTGAAATCATGGACTCATTACAGTAATTAAACACATTGTTCACTGCTATGGTATGTTTCACTTAATTAATGATACTTCTTACGTATAATTATATCATACTACTCTACTGTAGTAAATTTTTATAAAGAGTACTTTAGTCTAATTTATTTCTATAATATAAACTTTATATAATTAATGTATTCACTGCATTTATTCACATATTTATTCACATATGACAGTATAAGTCATATTTAATTTAATCAATATTCAAAAACAATAATAATAAAAGACAGTATGTGCAGGTTTGTATTTTTTTCTCCTAAAAGGTTTCTATTTGTTTTTTACTTGAATTTTGTTGGTTGCTGTTTCACTTTAAAGGTGGAAAAAGATCTGACATGATTTATCTTACATTTTTTTACATCAGATAAACCTGCACTTTCAACAGGGGTGTGTAAACTTTTTATATCCACTTGACCGTTTTTAAGTGAGCTGGGGTTCACTTCAGCAAATTTAGATAGTTTATACTATAATTGTTCACAGATGCATTGTTAGAGAACATTTTTTGGATTAGTTGTTGTAACAAACTTTAAACTTTTCACCAGACGCGTTATTTCTTATTACTTTAATTATTTTTTTAATCATTCATTTAACTTTTACTCAACTGAATTATTACTAGAGTAGCCCCTTGTTTGTTTCTTCCTTGTTTACTTAACCTTTGGCCTTGAAGTAACATGATGCGGCCTCAGAAACTGTTCTCTCGATAATAAACTGAACAATAAATCCCAGAACTCAGTAACGCTGCCCACTCTCCAATAGAAATATAACTGTTCCTTCTTCCTACATTTTTCTTTCATAATTTTTTTATATAAAAATGCTGTATATTGTGATTGTGATAGACTATCAGTACTATTTCTACCAGTTTGTAAAAACACAATCGTTCCCTCTGCATTGTGTTACTATAAAGGACACCAGACCACACCTTCCCAAATTACTGGGGAATTATTTATTCTCCTGTAGACAGAATGGAAGTAGTACATGTGCAGTATGGATTCTCTCTCGCACACACATCCTGCTGTGAGAATGAGACTTAGCCCATTTTTACTAATCAATCTAAAAACAAATTATCCTCATTTTGACCCTAATCTTAACTAATCAGAACTGTACACACCCGTTTCTTCAGGAGTTCTTAAAAATCTGCACTGGTGAGAATGTGAATTAGCATCACATTACATTAATAATCAAATATACCACATATCTCCCCAACCTTCTCCTCTAGTTCCTGTTTCATTCTCTCTATCTCTCCATCTTTATTTTCTAGTTCCTCTTTCAGTTGCTCTATCTCTTCATCTTTCTCTTCTATTTCTTCTTGCAGTTGCTCTATCTCTTCATCTTTCTTTTCTATTTCTTCTCGCAGTTCGTTTATTGTTTCATCTTTCTCTTCCAGTTCTTGTCTTTGTTCTTCTAAATCATTATCTCTGTTTTCCAGCTTCTGTCTCTTTCTGTCAATATTTTCCTCTTTATTTTCTAGTTTCTCTTTCAGTTGCTCTATCTCTCCATCTTTCTCTTCTATTTCTTCTCACAGTTGCTCTATCTCTCCTTGTAGTTCTTGTTTCATCCTCTCAATCTTTTCCTTTTTCTTTTCCAGTTTCAGTCTTTTACGCTCAATCTCCTCTTCTCGTTGTTTGAGCTCTTGTTTTACTATTTCTAAAATGTTTTCAGTTTCCTCGTGTAGTTTTTCTCTCAAGGTGTCCAGCACGGTGTCCATTTTTCAGTAAGAATCCACACTGAGTGAACGTCCTCCTCTGTAACTATTCAGAAAAATCAGAGTCAGTTAAAAATACACAGTTAGAAGAATTAAAGACTTTTTTACATTATGGACGTAAGGACTCACCTGAAAAAACACTACACTGAGTTTTAAGAATTAATTTAAATGTTACTGGATGTTCGAAACGGACGTGTCTGCTGAACCTCTTGTTTTGTAGTTCTGGGTTTGTTGACACAGGAAGTTAAAAGCCTTTGTTAAATAAAAAAGAAAAATAAATCACATTTTTAAATAGTCTCTGTTATGCTTTTGGTGAAACTATCAGTATCTGCATTGTCAGTACACTAATAGAAATCTCTCAGAACTACACAGATGTCCACCACAGGTCATAGTGTAACAACCTGGAAGTGAAATGGACATAAGTGGGATTTTATGATATTAATAATCTACACAAAATGTGGAGGCGTGGGGGGAGGGGGGAGTTGCATTGGACATCATTAATTAGTTAAATGATGTCGACCTGCGTGCAATTAAAGTGTCACATGATTTCATTATAAATACACCTGTTCCTGGAAGAACCCAGAGTGTATTACAGAACATTTCTAAACAAACAGCATCATGAAAACAAATTCAGGACAAAGTCTGGACATTGTTTAGTCCCAAACTTTAACCATCCTGTAGAGCAACCAAAAATCAATTAGTAAAACAAAATTATTTAAAATATATATATATATATATTTACAGTGCTGCTTGAAGGTTTGTGAACATCATCAGATTTTCACACAAGTCCTAAAAGTAGATAAAGACAACCCAATTAAACAAATGAGACAAATTGTACTTTTACTTATCGAGGGAAATGATCCTATATTACATCTCTGTGAGTGGAAAGTATGTGAACGTCTAGGATTAGCAGTTCATTTGAAGATGACATTAGAGTCAGGTGTTTTCGAACAATGGGATGATGATCAGGTGTGAGTGAGTGAGTGAGCATCCTGTTTTATTTAAAGAACATGGATCTATCAGAGTCTGATCTTAACAATACATGGTGTGGAAGTACATACAAAGCACGAACTAAGGAGATTTCTGAGGACCTCAGGAAAAGAGTTGCTGGAAAAGGTTACAAAACCGTCTCTAAAGAGTTTGGACTCCACCAATCCACAGTCAGATAGACTGTGTACGAACAGAGGTAATTCAAGGCCATTGTTCCCCTCCCCAGGAGTGGAGACCAACAAAGATCACTCCAAGAGCAAGGCTTGTACTAGTCAACAATGCTGTGCATGGCAGGGCTGCAAGGAGAAAGTCACTGCTCTCCAAAAAGAACATTGCTGCCCTTCTGCAGTTTGCTAAAGATCACGTGAACAGGCCAGAAGACTATTGGGAAAAAAATTTGATGGATGAGACCAAAATAGAACTTTTTGGTTTAAATGAGAAGTGAAGGAAAACACTGCATTCCAGCATAAGAACCTTCTCCCAGCTGTGAAACACGGTGGTGGTGGTGTCATGGTTTGGACCAGTTTTGCTGCATCTGGACCAGGACGACTTTCCATCATTGATGGAACAATGAATTTTGAACGATACCAGCAAACTCTAAAGGAAAATGTCAGGACATCTATCCATGAACTGACTCTGAAGAGAAAGTGATTCATGCAGCAAGACAACGACCCTAAACACACGAGTCGTTCTACTAAAGAATAGTTAAAGAAGAATAAAGTGAATGTTTTGGAACGGCCAAGTCAAAGTCCTGACCTTAATCCAGTAGAAATGTTGTGGAAGAACCTGAAGCGAGCAGTTCATGTGAGGAAACCCACCAACACCCCAGAGTTGAAGCTGTTCTGTACTGAGGAACAGGATAAAACTCCTCCAAGCCGATGTGCAGGACTGATCTAAACAAACTGGTAGTTTGCAGGGATTCATGACATAAATTTAAAGTGTGAATCCATATGCAAGGTGCTAGCTCTTTGTAGGACAGGTTTATCTGCAAGGACTCACTAGAGAACTTGTGAAGCCAGAGTATGAAGTGAAAGCAAAAGTGTTTATGCAAATCACAGGAGCAGAAGTATTTAAATATTCAGCAGCCAAAAAGAACAATCCTGTTGCTGAGATTTATACAAAATTCAGTAAAAATAGATCTGGATAACTGAGTAGATCTATGATCTGTGTGACTGAGTGACTATTTTGTTCATTAACAGTGACAGATGAAGTCATTTGACCAAGAGAAAATTAATACTACCCTGGAATCATGGGCTCATGACAGGCACAGCTAAATCAACATTTCCAGCTCAGTTCTCCATTTTGATGATGCATGATGGACTCTAATCAAATCACATTACAGTAAGGTCATATCGCAAACGTAAGATCCTGAAAAAAAAACATATTTTAAGTTTTAATGCATTTGGTAATATAGTTTATAAACAATATTTCTTTACAACCTCTCATAACAACTTCGCTCAACAGGACTAAACATCTTCAACTGATGATAAATTGGCTGTCCAGGCAAAATGTATCTACATAAGTAAGACAGGGCTGAGAGGCACGACCGTGTGTGTGTGTGTGTGTGTGTGAGAGAGAGAGAGAGAGAGAGAGAGAGAGAGAGAGAGAGAGAGAGAGAGAGAGAGAGAGAGAGAGAAAGAATGAATGAATTCAGTACTCTAAGCACTGCAGTCTGGCCTTTTTAAATTCCTACCTGCATGTCTGCGCATGCTTGGTGTTTAATCATGTATTAACACTTACCTGTTGCTCTCACCAGAGGGCGCTCAGTGCTAAAACTTCAAGCCACTTCATCTCCAGCATGTTTATGGCGTCTCTCTTTATCAAGGAGACATCTGTGGTAATCAAGCTCAGGTCATTTTCACCCTGTTTGTGTGTCTGATTGATTGTGGGTCTGATACAAATTATTTTGTACTTTTTATAAAAATTGCCACAAGCTTCAGACTCTTTATGTTTAGATATTTCCCCTCAGATTTTAACATGATGTCGTTTCTTCAGTGTATTCTTCAGAATATTAACACATACTAGAAAACATGCACACATGGGCCAGTGGTGGTTTGATGTTTAAGGCTCTGGGTTACTGATCAGAAGGTCGGGGGTTCAAGCCCCAGCACTGCCAAGCTGCCACTGTCGGGCCCTTGAGCAAGGCCCTTAACCCTCTCTGCTCTGGGGGCGATGTATCATGTCTGACCCTGTGCTCTGACCCCAACTTCCTGACATGCTGGGGTTTGTGAAGAAAAGAATTTCACTGTGATGTAATATATACGTGACCAATAAAAACTCATTAGTATCATTATATTAGACCGGTTTGAGCATCACACACTGCTGCCTGTTTCCTTTAGAATTGACTGAATCTTTTGATTATTAAATTTTACATATTTTAGCACCACAGCACCTGATAAACACCTGATAAACAATATTCAGAATCGTGTCTTAAGATGACACTTAAGAGTGTCACCTCATGCCTTTTCTATAGTCCATGTGTGAAACTTAAAAAGAGCTCTTCACGTTTATGCACTAACATTTTACATTATTTTAATTATTTAATTATTTTAATTAATGTTTTGCTCTATTTTACACATTTTTATTTAAACATTTTCTCTTTCATGTTTGCATTATTTTATTCTTTTTATTCTCAGTGTTATTATTTATTGTATTTTTATTGTTTGCCTGTTTTACAATTTCATGTTTGACTGCCTTTTTTGTTTCTGTATATTTCACACTGTAAAACACTTTCAGATTTTAAATGTATGACGTTTGCTATACAAATTAGGCTTATTGTTGTTGTTGTTGTTAATAATAATAATAATAATAATAATAATAATAATAATAATAGTTTCACTCATTTTGTTTGTATTTGTGTGTGCATGATGATAAATGCCAAACAGTCATAAATGACCAAGCACTTTCCTGGCACAGCTGATTTACATTTAACCACGCCCACAAAACTCCATAAAAGGCAAATCTGACAAAGAGCTGAAAAAGATCAAATGAAGACTAAACAGTGAAACAGTGCCTCCTAAGTTTGTCCTGCACTAAATCATCCAGTAATGCAGCTCAGTCATTGCAGTGAGGTGCAGAGATCAACAAAACCCAATGTGTGCACTGTTCCTTTTTATAGAAAAGAAAATGTTATATTTGTGAATCACACGTCCATATATGGATATGAAGGAAAAAGTAATAGGGTTTGAGGTTCCTATACTAACTATACTGTATTTTATGTTCATTGGACTGTCCACTTTAGCTATCGTTCATTCATTTATTCATTCATTCATTTTCCTTCCACTTTCCCTGGTGGGGGTCTCGGTTTCCACTTAAACTCACAAACTCATCATGTCCAGGTAATGACAGAAATTAAATATCTGACGATGTCCTGTGTGTGGTCTGGTGTTATAACAGTTTTATATTTACAGTCTAAAGGGCATGATGATAAACTTACACTAAATTAAGACTATTTGCAAATGAACTACATTAAATTGTCTGCTTCAAAATGTGTTTGTGATGGGAGATAAATTCTTGAGATGGGTGGAACGTTTCCCAACTGGAAGGAGAACTACAAAGGTGCTAAGCTCTTTTGAGGTCATCACAGGCTGATGTACATCTCTCCAAGCACAACTGATTTAAGACGTTCATGCAGAAGACAAGAACCTCCCGAAGACTGTGACACTATGTAGTTAGGGGCCACAGTGTAGAGATGAGTAGCTCGACTGGCCAACCATCAGTTTACACTCAGGTGACAACGTGGTGTTTGTTAATAAGAATACAGATGTTTTATTTTCGGTTGACTCGAAGCCGAGACTAATGAGGCGTGGATGAGAGATCTCCCTTAATTCTTTGAGGTCTGGGCTGGACAGCAACAGACTCATTATCACAGGAGGCTGCAATAGCGAGGGCCACCACCCCATACAGCTAGCACTCATATTAAAGGCCAAAGCAATAGATTTGTATTTGTATTAAAATGAGGTCTCTGTAGTACATAGCTTTCTGAACAAAATTTCAGTATTTAGTATTTCTGCTAAATTAAATGTATAATTTCTTTCTTTGCTTCTATTTTCTCATTTGTAAGTCGCTTTGGATAAAAGCGTCTGCTAAATGAATACATTTAATGCAATTTCTTGAATAATGACAAATAAATCAGTCCAAAATATTTTGTCAGATTTATTCAAAGAACGCCTCCAACAAAACAGTTTTTGTGATGCAGAGTTTTAAAGTTACACAGTAGGAAGAAAATGGAAGAGAGGATAAATCAGTAATCTGGTGAAATCTAAGATTGAGCTAATATGCATTTTTGTTTCAGAAACAGAGGATTTCTCTAAGAATACATTTTATATCTTAATCACAGACACTGATTCATCAGGAATGATAGTCACATTAGATAGTCTATTAGACATGGAAATCAAAGGAGAGAAATTCATTTGCAGGTGTCAGAGACTTTTTTAGAGTATTCCTGGTACGTGTACCTCTCAACAACATTCCCATGGATTTTGTACTTCAGAAAATCCCAGTTGAGCACGTTCCCACTCGGAGCATTGTATTGTTTCGCATACAGCTGCTCAATCTGACATTCCCTCAGAACACTATCAAACATGTGTACATCTGTAATTTCACCCACAAAGCTCTGATGTACGTCAAATTTACCCAAAAATGAATCAGGATCCTGTCCGATAATTATAGCTCCATTTGGATGTACATTATGGCCATGCCTGTAGATGGTCAGCATGCTGCGGCGTCCGTCCACCCAAAATGCGGTGTTTCCAGTGCTCGAATCCCAGGTGACACACAGATGAGTGGGTAAAGCTGACAGCACCGGGAGAGTAAAGAATGCACCATCTTTACTGCTTCTCAAGTATAGAGAAAGTCTTCCATTTTTTTCTCTCCACACATTGAGCTCGTCAGCCCCTTGAGTGCGATAAGCGAACAGGATGATCTCTCGCTTGTACCAGATTTGAGTAGCAACGCGCATACAGAGTGTGAAGGCCTGCAAATTCAGAGGTTTCATTGGTGTGAGTTGCACATAGGCAGAGCTTGACTCTTCAGGGAAGACAAACACCTTACCTACTGGGAAAAATAACACAGAATAGTACAGTTGTGTCCAAAAACCTCATGTGCACTTCTATTAACTGTTTTTATTCATGTGCTAGCCATAATGAACACAATGACTGCGTTTACATGGACAACAATAATCCACTCTTTATCTAATTAAGACCATAATTTGATTAAGAAACTACCATGTAAACAGCAACCTTAATCTAATTAAGGTCATAATCTAATTAAGCTCTAATCGAATTAAGACAGGTGGATTACTCCTGTTTTAATCGTATTATGGACGTGCATTACAGACATGTAAACACCTTAATCACATTATGAACGTCGTGTGAGCATTTTCACAGCATTTTGCGACAGGACACGATCACACACGGCAGTTTTACGCTTTACGGCGAACAAGTGAGTTCGGCTGTGTCCCAAACTGCATACTTGCCTACTATAGGCCTGTAGTGGGGAAAAATACATGTATCTCCGCTACTATACAGTAGGTAAGTATGCGATTTGAGACGCAGCCCACGGCTTCAAGCAGTCGTCTATTTGCACGTATAGCACGACTAATAATTAACCGCACTTGAAGCGTTCGTAAAAAAATTTAATAAAAACACCCAAAACTGTATACGGTACCATAACGAGGACGAACTGTATGTTGATACGGGAAATTCTGGAGGGACGTCTGACGGCGTGGCGCGGTGACGTAATGACGCAGGCTGTTAATCTAATTATGATCAATAACATGTAAAATGGGAACATGACAGGAGTATTCTAAAAGCGACTCATGTAAACACCTTAATCACATTATTACCTTACTTAGATTAAGGTCAATAATTAGATTATTGCTGTCCATGTAAACGTAGTCATTCAGACATACTGTAGATTTAATGAATAAAACAGTGGTGAAGGTGATGAGGGAAAACTCCCAGAGATGAAGGAACTTTGAGAGGAATCAGATTCAAAAGGGAACCCATCCTTTTATGGGAGATGGATAGTGAGACTATAAATCATTACAGTATAAAGGTGTAGAAGAGTAAAGACAAACAGTACTCAGTGTGTTGAAAGGATGTTCAATATGAACATATGGGATCATATTTGGGAACACAGTAAGGATCTAAAATTGCCATTGAATACATCAATATTCAGACCGCAGACATTACTACAGAATTGAGCGCTATTCAGAAGTTACGGGAGCATTACGAAAGGGCGTAAAATTCCTCTAAAGCAGGTGCGTCTCATTTAAATGCCATTCTGACCTTGTACTTAAGTTATTTTTTTTAAACACTTAAAGTTGAAGTCAGAAAACTCTATGGATGTTTTATAATAACTCCTAATTAAGTATTGATCACTTCGACATTAATTCCCAATAGCTAAGCCTTAGCTTCCTCCTGGAGATCTACTACCTAATATACCTTAACCTATTCCAATTCATCAGTGTCGAAAATGTAAAGGTCTAATAAATATTAGTTACTATTTACTTTTATTTTGCAAGTGCTCACAAAACTACAAAATAGGAAGTGATGTTTAATTGAACCGATCGGACTGTTGTAATCAACACATGCAGACCATGTTCTTATTTTTGCAGCAAAACCCAGCAGCCTTCAGTATGTTGTTGTTTTTTTAATCTGAAAAGTGTTTCTTACATAATACGCTGCTTTATTTACTAAAATATAAACATTTTTCTGTAACATTTAATTTTGTGCTGGGAAACTAATGCTAGGAAAGAAATGTTTTTGAACTGACTTGAAAATGTAGTACTCATAGAATAAAAATCTATAACATAGTTTGTACTTAAACAAAATCGGGTGCCTAAGACTTTTGCACAGTACTGTATCATCATAAAACTTGATAAATGGGTTTATATATGGAATCTTTATTGTTCTATCACATTTGGTAAGAACTGGTCATTGGTGAAGCTATTTGGGAAGAATGCTTGGACCCCACAGATTGCTGCTTGTGGCTGTACTTCTTCTTCTTCTTCTCCTCCTTCTCCTTCTTCTCCTTCCGCTTCTTATTATTATTATTGTTCTTAATAATAATAATAATAACAACAATAATAATAATAACAATGTTGTTGTTAATAATAATAACAACAACAATAATAATAATAATAATAATAATAATAATAATTAAAGCAGTGCCTTGTGGATAAAATATCATTTTAACTTTTAAAATTTGAATTTGATTAACAAAATGTGGTTTTATGCAGTTTAATTGAAGTAGTACCATGTATTATCTACACCAGTATTTCTGTAAAGCTGATTTGTGATAACACATATTGTTAAAAGCACTATACCAATAAAACATTTTACTCAGTTGATTTAAATTATATGAAGTCTGAGGTCATTAACAAAACACCAACAGCAAATAGTCACAGTAACGTAAACATTTTAGTCACATAAATGTAAACATTTTCCTAAAGGATTCTTAATTTGATTTGACATAAAATGTTGATAGAAACTTACAGTCAGTGGCTGAGGCCAGAACCAGAAGAAGCAACAACACCACAGTCACCTTCATCTTCATCTTACTGCAATTGTTTATTATTTAATAGGAAGTTACATAGTTAAATTATTAGAAATAATCATAACAGTTATATATAAGAGTTATACTGTATATCTTAATGAAATTATGGTACCACAGAAATATTACTGCAGACATTTTAATTTGATTACAAAACACATATTTTGCAGATGATTATAATATAAACGGCACATTTTATGAAAACTTACTTTTTTGAATACTTCTTTTGAAAGAAAAATGCAGCTTTTGCTTAGAATGACTTGCACTTGTACATCACAGTGGATTTATAAAGAAACGTGTGGGAGGAGGTTGGGCATATCCAACCCAGTCTCACAGAAAAAAATGTTTGCATGATTTTTTTCCATGCGATGAATTAACATTCTGTCTCCCTGTTTTAAAAAAAAAAAATATATATATATATATATATATATATATATATATAAATATATAAATATATATATATATATTTATTTATTTATTTTTATTTTTTTAAACGATAGTACATCTATCTGTCACAGCTCGGTCCGATCAGAACTCAAATTCCCAAGATGCAATACTCACTTCTCAGGCACGCATGCGCTCACCATCCCCGGAGTTCTGATCAGACACACCTGGCACCAATCACACACACACACACACACTAGTACTTAGGGAAGACATCCACCCAGAATCTACGCGAAGTATACGCTCAGTAAATTAGTTTGCTGCGTTACCAAGCTCTTCTAGTTCGTTGTTTCTTATAATCCTCAACCCTCGCTTCTCGTCTCGACTACGCTATCTGGATATCCCCATTTGTATTGTTTGCCCGATCGCTTGACCCTTGCTGACTCTACGACTACGCTTCCGGAACTTCCCGACTCTACTCTGTTCACTCGCCTCCCGCGCCTGCTTCCGTACCGTCTCAAGGTTCGTGACAGAATACTTCGACTATTAATGGAGGCAGCGGGAAATCGCTGGCCGAACGCCATCGAGGGACATGGCCGGATGCTTAGCGAACATGATCAACGTCTCGCCTACCTAACTGAGCAGGTAGCTCGGTTAAATCAAGCTGCGCAGCCTGCTACGGTGCCGACCCCACGCTTCCCTCCCACTCCAGCGCCGGAGAAGTATGATGGAGATCCTGCACGCTGCCGGGGTTTTTTACTCCAGTGCTCCCTGTTCTTTTCCATGTACCCAGACATGACGGAGAGTCAGAAGATCATCCACTTCATGGAACTTTTAACCGGGAAAGCTCTCCTCTGGGCTACCGCGGAATGGGAACAAGAAGGGAACCGTATCAGCACGTTTGAGCAGCTGACATCACGCTTCCGCACGGTATTCGATCACTCTCCAGATGGCCGGGAGACTGGGGAGGACTTAATGTCCATGGCGCAGGGATCACGGAGTGTGGCGGATTACGCCCTCGAATTTCGCACTGTCGCCGCCCGGAGCAGATGGAATCAACCCGCTCTAAAGGCCATGTTTCGCCGGGGATTAAATGCTGACATCTTAACAGAGCTGGCGTGCCGCGATGACCTTTTGACCCTCGACTCACTCATCAGCGTAGCTATCCGCCTGGATCGTCTACTACGTAGCCGCCGCCCCGGACGCGGTGAGGCGGAAGCACTGACACTTGAGCACTCTAGTGAACCCATGCAGCTGGGACAGACTCGGGTGAGCACGCAGGAATGAGAACGACGGCGCCGTGAACACCTTGTTTCTACTGTGGTGAGAGGGGCCACTTCATGCCACAATGCCCTCTCAAACAGGGCTCTACCCGAGGGGAAGCCAAAACTGCCAGACCACTTCAGGCAGGGGTGAGTTCCGAACCCATTACCCAGCACTCTGTTCAGTCTGCCTTCGTATTGCCCGTTATAGTGGGTTACTCAAGGGTTTCTTGTGTTTTAGAAGCACTGATCGACTCGGGAGCGGCGGGGAATTTCATTAGCCAAGAGACCGTACACCAATATAATATCCCCGTTCGTCCTCTCTGCACCCCCCACAGTGTCCAAGCCATTGATGGGGCCCCCATAGGAGAGGGCATAATCACCCACTGCACCGAACCTGTTAACCTCCGAACCAGCGCCCTTCATCAGGAGAAGATCACGTTCCATGTCATAGTGACGGCTCGACACCCAGTGGTTCTCGGTCTCCCTTGGCTCGAACATCACAATCCCCAAATTTCATGGAACCAAAGGGAAATCACGCGCTGGTCAGCTCACTGCATTTCTCACTGTCTTCAAGTCCCGGTGATCTCCGTAGCATCCACCTCCACTGAAAGCCCAGATAAGGCAGATAACGTTCAGATCCCCAGTGTTTACCACGACCTCATAGAGGTATTCAGTAGGAAGAAGGCGAGCGGACTACCTCCCCACCGTGATTACGACTGCACTATTGATTTGCTCCCAGGCACTACACCACCACGAGGGAGGGTCTACCCGTTAATGATCACTGAGCAAAAGGCCATGGAAGAGTACATTCAGGAGGCGTTGCACCAAGGGTATATACGACCATCCACTTCTCCAGCATCCGCGGGATTTTTCTTCGTGGAGAAGAAGGGAGGAGGTTTACGACCGTGCATCGACTACCGAGGACTAAACCAATGTTGCGTCAAGTACCGCTACCCACTCCCTCTAGTACCAGCCGCTCTGGAACAATTACGCACGGCCACCATTTTCACGAAACTGGACTTGCGCAGTGCATACAACCTGGTCCGGATCCGAGAGGGAGATGAATGGAAGACTGGGTTCAGCACAACTTCAGGCCACTACGAGTATCAGGTCATGCCGTATGGGCTTTCTAACACCCCCTCGGTCTTCCAATGTTTAATTAACAATGTGTTACGTGACATGCTGGGACGCCATGTGATCGCCTACATCGACGACATACTGATATACTCTGACTCCCGGGAAGAACATGTTCACCAGGTTCGCCAAGTGCTACAGCGACTGCTCCGTCACCAGCTATATGTGAAAGCAGAGAAGTGTGAATTCCATAAAACCACCATCACGTTTCTGGGCTACGTCATCAGCCCCGAGGGAATCTCCATGGACCAAGAAAAGGTCCAGGCGGTAGTAAGCTGGCCCACACCCACGACCATCAAGGAACTACAGAGGTTTCTGGGGTTTGCAAACTTCTACAGGAGATTTATCAGGAATTTCAGTGCCGTCACCAACCCCCTCATATCCCTACTAAAGGGGAGACCCAAACGTCTGGCATGGAATTCCACTGCCCAATCCGCCTTCGACAAGCTCAAGAAGGCCTTCACCACTGCACCCCTCATCAAACATCCAGACCCATCCAGACCATTTATAGTGGAGGTGGACGCATCAAAAACCGGGGTAGGAGCCATTCTGTCCCAACGATTTGGAGAAAAGCCAAAACTTCACCCGGTGGCCTTCCTCTCGCAAAAGCTTTCCCCAGCCGAGAGAAACTACAATGTGGGGAATCGGGAACTCTTGGCAGTTAAGTTAGCGCTGGAAGAGTGGAGACACTGGTTAGAGGGGGCTACACATCCATTTGTCATCTTCACGGACCATAAGAACCTGGAGTACCTTCGCACTGCAAAGCGACTCACACCCCGCCAGGCCCGATGGGCCCTACTCTTCACTAGATTTCAATTCACGTTATCCTACAGACCCGGGTCCAAGAACACAAAGGCGGATGCTCTGTCTCGTCTTGATCAGACAGAACGGGTCAACGAGCAGGAGGAGTACATCATTCGTCCTTCATGTGTTATCAGTGCACTAGAGTGGGAGCTGGACGCGGAACTAGAGCAGATGCCCCAGTCCCAAGTACCTGTAAAGTGTCCTCCTGACAAACTCTTCGTACCTGAAGAGTACCGCCAAGAACTCATCATCTGGGCACACACGGTAGTCAGTACGGGACATCCTGGAACACAACGCACACAACATCTCCTGGAAGAGAAGTACTGGTGGCCCAATATGATAGGAGACATACACAAGGTGGTGAAATCCTGTTCATTGTGCGCACAGAGTAAAGTACCTCGGACCCTCCCCGCCGGGAGGCTCAAGCCCTTACCTATCCCCGAACGCCCATGGTCACACGTATCTGAAGATTTCGTAACAGACCTGCCTAGATCCCAAGGAGATACCACAATTCTAGTCGCAGTGGACCGGTTCTCCAAGTCCGTACGCTTCATTCCCTTACCCGCTCTCCCCACTGCAATCAGGACAGCTGAACTTCTATTCCAGCATGTGTTCAGGTATTACGGCATTCCGGAGGTGATTGTCAGTGACAGGGGCCCGCAGTTTACCTCCAGAGTGTGGTCCAGCTTCATGACGAAGATGGGAGTGACGGTGAATCTCACCTCCGGTTATCACCCCCAAGCCAATGGGCAAGCTGAACGAGTCAATCAGGAACTGGGACGATTCCTCCGCACCTTTTGTGCCAACAACCCAGAGGATTGGAGCAAGTTCTTGCCATGGGCCGAGTACGCCCAGAACTCACTACGCCATTCGGCTACCAATCTCACCCCCTTCCAGTGCGTGCTCGGTTACCAACCCCCTCTGTTCCCGTGGAACGCAACCCCCACCGCAGCTCCGGCCGTTGACCACTGGTTCAAACATAGTGAGCGTGTCTGGGCTGACACCCATCGACGCCTGAAGGAGACGACAGACACGTACAAACACAAAGCAGATCGCTGCCACAAAGAACACCCTAACTACCAACCAGGTGATCGGGTATGGTTGTCCACAAAGGACTTGAGACAAGCTCACGGCTGTAAAAAACTAGCGCCACGATATACTGGACCATTCAAGAACCTCAAGCGGGTCAATGAAGTCACCTACCGTCTGGAACTGCCACGACACAGCCGCATCTCCCCTTCATTCCACGTATACCGTCTCAAACCTGTTGTTAACAGTCCTCTAGCCACCGAAGTACCAGCTGAAACTCCTCCGAACCCTCTGGAGATTGATGGACAACCGGCTTACCGCGTCAAGAACATCATCAAATCTAGACGCAGGAGGGGCAAGCTGGAGTATTTGGTCGAGTGGGAAGGTTACGGACCTGAGGAACAGTGCCGGGTTCCCAAGCAGGATATACTGGATCCACAGCTCACCAAGGACTTTCATGTCACTCATCCTCATCTCCCAGGCCCACGACCCCGGGGGAGGCCAAGAAAGAACTCAGCTCCCGGAGTGAGCCCTTTGGGGGGGTTCTGTCACAGCTCGGTCCGATCAGAACTCAAATTCCCAAGATGCAATACTCACTTCTCAGGCACGCATGCGCTCACCATCCCCGGAGTTCTGATCAGACACACCTGGCACCAATCACACACACACACACACTAGTACTTAGGGAAGACATCCACCCAGAATCTACGCGAAGTATACGCTCAGTAAATTAGTTTGCTGCGTTACCAAGCTCTTCTAGTTCGTTGTTTCTTATAATCCTCGACCCTCGCTTCTCGTCTCGACTACGCTATCTGGATATTCCCATTTGTATTGTTTGCCCGATCGCTTGACCCTTGCTTACTCTACGACTACGCTTCCGGAACTTCCCAACTCTACTCTGTTCACTCGCCTCCCGCGCCTGCTTCCGTACCGTCTCAAGGTTCGTGACACTATCAAAGTCTTTGACCATTTGACATGCTGTGAAATCAACAAAACTCACTGGGCTTGGTAACGTCAATGATGTCAAATCACAGATAAAGTTATCCCTTGCATCCTAAAATTTTATATTAAATTTAATATGAAATCAGATTCCAAGTGATGGGAAATCCTTCCCGTTATGTTTATAGAACATATAAGCTAATATTATATTTATATTTCCATTCTATCCTAGATAGAACCTAGATTTTGAAATGTGTGTGTGTGTGTGTGTGTGGGATGTTTAATGGCTCATATGCCCATACAGCATGCCTGGGGCAGAGAGGGTTAAGGGCTTTGTTCAGGGGCCCAACAGTGGCAGCTAGGTGATGGTGGGGCTTGAACCCCCAACATACTGATCAGTAACCCAGAGTTAATCTTCAGGCTAACAGACTCACTCTTTTTCCTGCATACATAACGCTTATCATTGTGGCCAAACAGTTAATTTTTTTGTTTTATATGACTCTTTATTTTTTAAATGTATTTTTTGTTTTATTTGAAAAGGGTGATGATCACCTGCAAACTTAAGTTTGGACTTTTTTGTTCTGGTCTTTGAGTAGAGGCTTCATCCTTGCAAGACCATGATGCTGTAGGTGAGAGGCCCAGGTAACAGTCTTGAACAGGCACAGTTAGAGAGCAGCACAAAAGAGGAAGGATATTTTTTATCTTGTTCATTTCCCCAGCTCAGTAAGGATAAGTAAATTGCTTACTCAGAGGGTGTGGAGGAAGCATGACAGACAAACGTTCATCCAGTAAACGAATATAAAACTCAGATGAACAAAGTTATGGACCAAGGATGTCACTTCTGGACCAAGGATGTCCAGTCTGGACCCAAACAAAATAAAAAAGCCAATAGATTAATGGTTGTCTACATTTACTTTTATGGCATTTGAGACCCTTTTCCAGAGTGACTTACATTTATTTCATTTTATACAACTGAATAATTGAGGGCCTTGCCAGGGCCCAGCAGTGTAAGGCTTGCAGTGCTGGTATTTGAACTCATCACCTTCCAATGTCTTCAACACAGAACTACCACTGCTCCTAAACTTATTTTGTATATTCGTTAACTATTTTATAAACCTCTGCCCATCTTTACCTCTGAGAGACTCCGCCTCTCTAATATAATCTTTTAACACCCGATCATGTTACTGTCCTGTTCCCAATTAACCTCCAGCTGTTTCTTTTTAATAACACTTACTTTTCCAGCCTTTTGTTGCCCTGTCCCAACTTTTTTGAGATGTCTTGTGGCCATCAAATTCAAAATTACCTTATTTTTTTCTTAAAACAGTACATTTCCTCAGTTTAAACATTTGAAATGTTTTCTATTTGTGAATAAAATATGGGTTTGTGAGATTTGCAAATCATTGCATTGTTTTTATTGACATTTTTACCCAGCGTCCTTTTTTGGAATTGTGGTTGTACAATATTACATCGCTGTTGCCGTCTTCTGACTGTGGAAATAAGAACATCTAATCATAAGCTCATAGTAAGTTTATTAAATTGTACTTTCACTAGACAGTCATATCTGATGTATCTGTTTGTTATTCACCATGATTCATCGTTATGGGGAAACCTACCCCAGGAGCACAGGGTCGCTGTGTCATTATTTAGCCAGTCATGGTCTAAAAAGAGAAATGGACAACAATAATCTACAAAGGCTTCAAATGCAGCACTGAGTACCAACAATATTCCATTAACTAACTTACAACAGGGTTGAAAGTTATTTACTTTTAGGTAGCAGAATATGAATGTGTCAGTAATTATTAATGGATTATTATGTGTTGCACTTTATAATATTTTATACTTTATAATGTTAACAACACATATAGACATTGAAGTTGTAATTGGAAGTATAGGAATTGGTATATAAGGGAAGTAAATCTCCAGGCGGAAGGTAATCATTAGCTATTGGAAATGAATGTGGATGTGATCAGTACTTATTCAGTAGTTACTTTTTAAAAGCCGTAGTTCCTTGGATTCTCCAAAGCAAAGAACCATTCAGCTGTGCCTGGTTATATTTTGAGCTAATTTGCATAAAATATCACTTCTAGTTTTACAACTGGGCCTTTCTTCACAAAATTGGTGTGAAATTACTCAGCAGAGTCTGAAGCTCAATAAATATCAGAAATGTTGAGATTTGTAAACAATATGGCCACCACAAGCCAATAAATCCTAGTGGTTCAGAGCTTGGTTTACTCAAATAGCTGTAACTCTGGACTGGTTGCATGGATTTGCACAAAACCTTCAGTACAAGGTTTGGAGTGAAGTGCTTCTATCTATCTATCTGTCTATCTATCTATCTATCTATCTATCTATCTATCTGTCTATCTATCTATCTATCTATCCATCCATCCATCCATCCATCTATCCATCTATCTATCTATCTTCTTTCCTTTTAGCTACCTATTAGATATTACTCTATTACACACTCACATATATCATGATGGTTTACCTACATAAAATAACCCCCGTGATCTCTCTCACATTAAAAACACAAATCTCATAAATACCTCTGATCTGCTGTCCACTGCAACCCTTCTGCCCCGTTATCCCTACCTCAAAACACGCACACACACACACACACACACACACACACACACACACACACACACACACACACACACAACACCCACAGTCCCTGAAACAACACAGAACAAAAAAACCTCAGGTATAAGCTTGACTGTGTTACATTAGTTCATTCCACTGACGTCTCACTCCTCAGCAATGCCATGACCTTTTATCCTCTGTTGCGAACTGTGGTTCTTTGTTTATTTGACCAGTGTGTTTCAGATATACACCACCATGCTCACATACAAAACAACCCAATAAAATAACACCAACAAGTAACCTATCGCACACAGCAATACTCACATAGACCATGCATCAATAGTACACCACTGATAAACCCAACAAGAGATCTCCCAAAACATGTCATTGATCAAATTCCTGACAGGCAGAAATAAAAAAGTACTACAGCATCTGACCACACTAAACGCAGATATATGCTTACTCGAAGAAACACAAGTTACAAATTACACACCCCACAATTCAACCACATTTTCGCTGCTCACTGCTTTACCAAACAAAGAGGTGTAGCAATTTTAACAAACAAAAAAACTCTCATTCACACGCAGTGCCACTATCACCGACCCTGAAGGCAGATACATCATAAACATCTCTATCAACAACAGCCTGATAACAATAGCAAACATATATGGACCAAATACAGACAACCCCTTGATCTTCTGCCCTCTTCACACATCTCACAAACGTCCCGGATTCCCCATCATAATCGATGGCGACTTTAACCCAGTCATCAACCCAGAATTATATAAAACCACTAGTACACATAAAACACAGAACTGTTAGTACACACTACACAGAACTGGCAGAGCACACAAACAATAAGGCAATACATGTCTGTCTCTGGACTTGGCGATTGTTTGCGACTACAACACCCAAACACCAAGGAACACACATATTACTCCTCAGCTCACCACACATACACACACACACACACACACGCACACACACACACACACACACACACACACACACACACACACACACACACTCGGATTGAATTCTTTCTCACCAGCAATACCATATTATATATCAGTCTATTACAATTCACTCTATTACAATCGTTCTGGACACAGAAGACATCAATAACTTTCTAAATAATATCAAACTACCAAAATTAACTGAAGAACAAGAGATTTCCTTCGATAAACTGATAGAACCAGATGAGATCTTCAACACCCTTAACAGCATGCCTAATAATAAAGCACCAGGGGGAACACTTTAGAATACAGATCCGTCATTAATGATTAATCACACAGGAAGAAATGAATAATGCAATATTAACATTCTAGTAACTGCTATTAACTAGAAACTCTGATTCACGAATATGTAAACAAGAGCACACAGAGGAATGCGGTAGTTCAGCATTTGCTAATCAATAACTACTTTCTTTCATGCCCTCTGGAGAACTACTAAGAAAATATATACAGAATTAATGAGAAGCCGCTACTGTTACTGTACATAATCAGTAGGTAATAGCAGACTTATGATTTGGTTAAGCTGTTTGTGAGGGTTCGAGGCAGTCAAGGCACAAGGGACACAGTTTCCCGAAAATGAGTTTAATGAATCAGAATATATATTAACAAATAAATCTATCCATCCATCCTCTATACCGCTTATCCTTTTCAGGGTCACGGGGAACCTGGAGCCTATCCCAGGGAGAATCGGGCACGGGGGGGGGACAAAACATTTCAAAGTATGACATTAAAGACAAGGCCAGCTGAATAATTGAAATAAAGATAGAAATAAATATATAATATAATAGAAAGAAAGAAAGATGTAATTATGAATAAGGAAGTAAAGAAAACGAGCACAAAACATCCCACTTTCCCCCACAGTCAACCTGCCTCTTGGTATTGGCAAGCAGAACTAAAAATAGCAGTGAATGCGAATTTAAATCTAAAAAAAATGTATAACAACAAAATACATATATTAGTATACAAATATGCCTAAGGATTTTGGGAACTAAAAACCTAAAGAAAAATACATACAGTACTGTGCAAAAGTTTTAGGCACCTATTTTTTTTTTAGTACAAACTTTGTTACAGATTTTTATTTGATGACTTCGACATATCGAGTCAGAACAAACACATTTTAGATTCCCAAACATTAGTTTTCCAGCACAAAATTAAATGTTACAGAAAAATGTTCATCAGTAAAGAAAGCGGCATTCTGCAAGATGCTCAATAAAATTACAGCTCATTTCCTTATAAAACTGCACTAACTCTACCTGAGACTATTATTTTTATTTTTATTTTTTGTCACACTAAATATTGACTTTGTGTCATTTACTACTGTTTACTGCTCTTTACTGTATTTCAGTATTTTGAAGGCATCTACAGCATTTCTTTGCATATGCCTAAAACTTTTGCACAGTACTGTATGTACAGTATGTATGTAAGTATTAAAAAAAAAAATTTTTTTTAATTAATTAAAGTTAAATTTCATTAAACTTAAATTTAAATTTTAAAAATATTTTTTTAAAGTATTTTTTTTAAAATTAAAAAAAAAAAAACACCTAATTTTTACATTAGTTTTTTTTTTCACATAAACATCACAGGTGTATGTCGTATCAGCAAGTTTTTTGTTTGTTTGTTTTTTACAGTTTTGTTGCCTGACTCAGGAATGGGAATTTGGCTGGCTGCTCGGTTCACAGGACACACATAATATTAAGTAGTTTTGATAAGTGGTTGTTCATGCTCGACTGTTGAGTTTGTGTCCTCTTTATTTTAACGTGGCCTTTGTTAAAAATATTATTATCAGAATAATGTTCTGATCTCTATTCAAGTCACGTACAGATCCAGTATATATTCAGGTAAGGTACTAATTTCTTCCTCTTCTTCCACCTGAAGGTTTCTTCTTCCAGCCGGTGTTCATGCACTGTAAAAGAATTCAATAAAACAAAGTCTGAGTCACAATAAAGTTTACATTTTCCACTAGTTTGTAGACATTTGTATTTTTGGGTGTTACAAAGCCTATCTAAATAAGATATTTTACTTAAAGTTTAAAGTTTCTTGTTGCAGCGGTCTCTGTACTTCACCCTATCTAGTTCCTATCAAACCCTGGTAGAGTGGAGTTAGTAACAGTTAGTACTGCACATGAAGTGCAAATCTTTTTTAGCCCTCATTTGAGCAGGCTAAACCGACCCGTCTGCTAGCTGCACTGACTCATCACCTAGTTCCACAATATTAAGACTGTGTCTGTTCTCCGAGCTAAACAGAAACGCAGATAGATAAATACATCACACTCGTCTAAATGGCAGAGGCGGAGGTCTCACAGTTATTTATAATGATAATCTAGTCGTCACACCTGGACATGAATTCGAAGCGTTTGAAGTTCTTTATACTAAAATAACACATTGTGGCAACAAAAATAAACCAAAATAAACATTTGAGAAGCGTTATGTTTGGAGAAAGGAAAACACTGCATTCCAGCATAAGAACTTTATCCCATCTGTGAAACATGGTGGTGGTAGTGTCATGGTTTGGGCCTGTTTTGCTGCATCTGGACCAGGATGACTTGCAGACATTGATGGCTGAATTCTGAATGATACCAGCGATTTCTAAAGGAAAATATCAGGACATCCGTCCATGAACAGAATCTGAAGAGAAAGTGGGTCATGCAGCAAGACAACGATCCTGACGTGCCGCATCAAGAACTGGCCGACCGATGAGATTCGCGTTTTTGTTCACATGCACGGAGCCAACGAAGTTACATAAAAGTACGACTTGATGGCGCTCAAGTACAAAACTGTCTTACAGACGAAGACGAAGCCGAAAAAGAAGAAGAATCCCACCATTTTACTGAGAGTACGTACATGACCCGAAATAAAATACTCACTGCTAATAAATCCTTCTGCCTACACACACAAACAAGGTGTCTTTGGAAAACACCAGATTCAAAATTGCACACTAAATTATATATAAGTAAAGTGTATTTATTATGTTGTGACTATGTTTTGACGACACTGAAATGTAAGCATATTGTAAATGATCCATTTAATTCTTTCAGTGTTATTTTCTACACTAAATAGCATCTTTTGTTTCTTTGTAAATGATTATCCGCTGATTGATCCATTGTATTTATTTTATCCTGGTATATATATATATATATATATATATATATATATATATATATATATATATATATATATATATATATATATATATATATATGTGTGTGTGTGTGTATGTGTGTGTGTGTATAAGTATTCTTCACCTCTTATTCAAATATCTAAGCGCCCCATTATTGAGTAGTCATATTATCATATTGACCAGAAAAAAGACTATTCATAGTCACCAATTCATCAATTTGCAGGAACATAAATTTTTTTGTTTACAACAATAGTTGCCTTATACCCACCCCCTCCCTGCTCCAAAAATTAGATTCAAAAATAAAATTATCTTGGTCTTCCTGTAAGTATGTGAATGCTATTGCTGTGACTTTGATATAATTAAAATCATTACTTATTTAAAAAGAGTATACTGTTTAAAATGGGAACTTTAAGTATTTGTTGCAGCGTAAATCAGCAAATATCTTACATTTCCCAAAAGTGCTTTCCAGAGTTCACAAAAAGTGTGTGAACGGCTTAAAGACGTAAATACCGGCTCTCTTCTTCTTCTCAGTGATGAGCAGGTGTCAGAAACAGAAAGTTGTGCAGCGCCACCTTGTGTAACGGTGTATTACTGCTTTTCAAAAAGCGCCATCTACTGTCAGGGAGTGAATTTGCACTTTTATTCAGCGCATGGCCCGCGTTTAACGCCCGGGTGTGAACACAAAAAAACCTGTGGCGAAAAAAGTCCTGGTGCGAACAGGACCTTATTCATCACACAGCCTCGCTATGAGCCATGGGACAAACATCAGTCTATCTAGTCTATCTCACATCTAGTGATGTGAGAAAATTGTCCTTCAGAGAAAATGAGTAATAAATAGAGATACACAGAAAAAAAAGTATTTTCTGTTGACTCACCAGGTCTACTGTCTGTTTCTACACTGAATGGGTTACTCATCAACAGAGTGCTCTTTCTCTTCTTCATCAGGATGTTCTCTCTTTTGCTTCTTGGAACTTTTCATGAATGAACTTCTTTCCTGTTTTTCATTTTCTCTATCTGCAGAATTAAGATGTCTCAGGTCATGTTGTGCAAGATTTTTTTCTTTCTCTTCCAAACGAATCTCCTTTCCCTCCAGGCGCTGTTCTCTCTCATCCACACGACTCTCTCTTCTATCTATACGCATTTCCCTCTTTTCCAGTTGAACCTCTCTTCCATCCAGACACTTTCCTCTCTCTTGCAAACTATTCTCTCTCCCCAACAGATGCTTTAAACGTTCATCTAAAGAAACTTCTTTTTCTTCCAGATGTTTTGTTCTCTCTTGCAAACTATTCTCTCTCCCCAACAGATGCTTTAAGCTTTCTTCTAAAGAAATGTCTTTTTCTTCCAGATGTTTTGTTCTCTCTTGCAAGCGAGTCTCTCTTCCCTCTAGATATTTTGATCTTTTCCCCAAATTAATCTCTCTTACAAACAGTTGTTTTTCTTTCTCTTCAAATTGAACTTCTTTTCCATCCAGATGCTTTTCTTTCTCTTGCAAATGAATCCCTCTTTGCTGTAGATGCTTTTCTTTTTCTGCTAAATTCATTTCTTTTCCATCCAGATGCTTTTCTTTTTCTTCAAACTGAACTTCTTTTCCATCCAGATGCTTTCCTTTCTCTTGCAAAGTAATTTCTTTTTGTTGTAGATGCTTTTCTTTTTCTGCTAAATTCATTTCTTTTTCATTCAGATGCTTTTCTCTCTCTTCCAGATGAATTTCTATTCTATTCTGATGAGTTTCTCTCTTTTCTACAGCAATCTCTCTTGCTTCCAGATTCTTTTCTTTCTTTTCATAACTAACTTTCATATGCAGATGTTTTTCTTTCTTTTCCTTCTTATTTTTCTTGATTTTGCACGTTTGCTTTGTTGTATCCTCTATGGTCTGTGAGGGATTGTTCCCAGTAGCTGTGCCCATTTCTAAAAACAAAATAGACGATATAAGAGAACCAAAGATCAATAAAAATAATAACTCAATACGAGTATTCCATTGTGCTTTAAAATAAAAAAAATATATGTATATTTGATTTACCTTTTACTGGGCGATAATCATATGTTTCTGGTGTGTCAGGAGAACTTAGACCTAGATATAGTAAAACAGAGACGGTATCATATAAAATACATATAAAACAGAATATTCTGCATTCATTATAAGGAAACTTGTTTAACTCTCTGAGCAGCACAATGGCCACCAGCATTAAACCCAACACAGGAATAATTGTGGGACTCACATTTACTAATCAGTCTTCATGCTGATGTACTGTGCAAATGTAGAATATGGCCTGATAGACCACTGCTGCGTGCACTGTTGCTCACCAGGCCCTTCTCCTTGTCCTGCCTTAGTCATTGGCCCTGCTCCTTACTTGGTTTTAGGTACTGCTCATTGCCTTTGCCTCAATATTAAGCACTGCTTTTTGTTCTGTCTTAGCTTTGGGTCCTGCTCCTTCCCCTTCCTGAGTTTAGCCCTGATCGGGTCCTGCTCAATGCCTGTCTCTCTGTAAGACTCAGTTCTTTACTATATCTCACTCTCAGGTCCTGATCCTAATCTGTCTTTGCTAATACTGTTATAAAGTCCAACATCATTCAGAGTGTGAAAATGTTTTCACGTACATGCAGTCCAGTCCAAATGTCTAAGACCACACTGGAAATCTGGGATTTTTTTTCCATCAGAAGTGAACAGTTTTTTTTATTATTTATTTATTTATTTATTTATTTATTTATTTATTTAAAACAATGAAAGGAAATATTCAAAGTCTGGAATTTTTAATATTCAACATTCTGCATTAGTTTTAGGTTACTATTTAAATTTAAGCAAATTTGTGATACAATGTTAGCTATTGTGATACTGACTGTGTGGTTAGATTTCCTTATAATCTTGTTCCTACTACTAATAGAGCAGTGGCAGTGTTGGCTCGGTGGTTGAAGGTTCTGGGTTACTGATCAGAAGTTCAGGAGTTCAAGCCCCTGCACTGCAAGCTACCACTGTTGGACCCTTGAGCAAGGCCCTTAACCCTCAGATGCTCAGATGTATAAAATATAGAAATGTAAGTCGCTCTGGATAAGAACATCAGCCAAATGACGTAAATGTAAATGTAGTTTATCCGGTTTCCTGATCACCTGGCTTACCTGTGAGTTTGCTCAGTGTTTGTCTCGTTTCCATTGAACTGCTCTACCTGCATTTACATTTGTCTCAACCTCCATTGTATAACACAATGGACAGTGAGGGGAAAGAAGTATTTGATCCCCTGCTGATTTTGTACGTTTGCCCACTGACAAAGAAATGATCAGTCTATAATTTTAATGGTAGTTGTATTTGAACAGTGAGAGACAGAATAACAACAAAAAATCCAGAAAAACGCATGTCAAAACTGTTATGAATTGATTTGCATTTTAATGAGGGAAATAAGTATTTGACCCCCTCTCAATCGGAAAGATTTCTGGCTCCCAGGTGTCTCTTATACAGGTAACGAGCTGAGATTAGGAGCACACTCTTAAAGGGAGTTCTCCTAATCTCAGTTTGTTACCTGTATAAAAGACACCTGTCCACAGAAGCAATCAGTCAATCAGATTCCAAACTCTCCACCATGGCCAAGACCAAAGAGCTCTCCAAGGATGTCAGGGACAAGATTGTAGACCTATACAAGTCTGGAATGTTCAACAAACCATTGCCAAGCATCTTGGTGAGAAGGGGACAACAGTTGGTGCGATTATTCGCAAATGGAAGAAACACAAAAGAACTGTCAATCTCCCTTGGCCTGGGGCTCCACGCAAGATCTCACCTTGTGGAGTTGCAACGATCATGAGAACAGTGAGGAATCAGCCCAGAACTACACGGGAGGATCTTGTCAATGATCTCAAGGCAGCTGGGACCATAGTCACCAAGAAAACAATTGGTAACACACTACGCCGTGAAGGACTGAAATCCTGCAGCGCCCGCAAGGTCCCCCTGCTCAGGAAAGCACATATACATGCCCGCTGAAGTTCGCCAATGAACATCTGAATGATTCAGAGGACAACTGGGTGAAAGTGTTGAGGTCAGATGAGACCAAAATGGAGCTCTTTGGCATCAACTCAACTCGCCGTGTTTGGAGGAGGAGGAATGCTGCCTATGACCCCTGGAACACCATCCTCACTGTCAAACATGGAGGTGGAAACATTATGCTTTGGGGGGGGTTTTCTGCTAAGGGGACAGGACAACTTCACCGCATCAAAGGGACGATGGACGGGGCCATGTACCGTCAAATCTTGGGTGAAAACCTCCTTCCCTCAGCCAGGGCATTGAAAATGGGTCGTGGATGGGTATTCCAGCGTGACGATGACCCAAAACACACGGTCAAGGCAACAAAGGAGTGGCTCAAGAAGAAGCACATTAAGGTCCTGGAGTGGCCTAGCCAGTCTCCAGACCTAAATCCCATAGAAAATCTGTGGAGAGAGCTGAAGGTTCGAGTTGCCAAACGTCAGCCTCGAAACCTTAATGATTTGGAGAAGATCTGCAAAGAGGAATGGGACAAAATCCCTCCTGAGATGTGCGCAAACCTGGTGGCCAACTACAAGAAACGTCTGACCTCTGTGATTGCCAACAAGGGTTTTGCCACCAAGTACTAAGTCATGTTTTGCAGAGGGGTCAAATACTTATTTCCCTCATTAAAATGCAAATCAATTTATAACATTTTTGACATACGTTTTTCTGTTGTTTTTTTTTGTTGTTATTCTGTCTCTCACTGTTCAAATAAATCTACCATTAAAATTATAGACTGATCATTTCTTTGTCAGTGGGCAAACGTACAAAATCAGCAGGGGATCAACTACTTTTTTCCCTCACTGTACATAATTTAATGTTAAAGAGTTTAATTGTAAAATGTTTATTTAAAAAAAGAAAGAAAACAATATTGAATGGGTATCAATATCCGAAAAGAAAAGTCATGTCGTGTTGTTTCTATTTATAATCAATGAGCGCCGTGTTAACTTCAGAAACTCAACAAATCAAATATATACAGATATGAGCAACAACAAGGGTTCACAGAAACTTACTTACAAACATCTGATGAGTCATCAGCCATTTCTTAATGAAAACACAGTCTTCAGGTGTATTACACCTCACACTGCTGAGAGCTGCTCGTGTACGTTTCCTCCCCTTAGTTTCATTTTCTCCAAAATGTGTTTAAATGCAGAGGGCGAGGTTTCAGAAGACAAAGCAAATGTAAAACCATGAGGCGTAACCCTGTGAAATCATGGACTCATTACAGTAATTAAACACATTGTTCACTGTTATGGTATGTTTCACTTAATTAATGATACTTTTTACGTATAATTATATCATACTACTCTACTGTAGTAAATTTTTATAAAGAGTACTTTAGTCTAATTTATTTCTATAATATAAACTTTATATAATTAATGTATTCACTGCATTTATTCACATATTTATTCACATATGACAGTAGAAGTCATATTTAATTTAATCAATATTCAAAAACAATAATAATAAAAGACAGTATGTGCAGGTTTGTATTTTTTTCTCCTAAAAGGTTTCTATTTGTTTTTTACTTGAATTTTGTTGGTTGCTGTTTCACTTTAAAGGTGGAAAAAAATCTGACATGATTTATCTTACATTTTTTTACATCAGATAAACCTGCAATTTTAACAGGGGTGTGTAAACTTTTTATATCCACTTGACCGTTTTTAAGTGAGCTGGGGTTCACTTCAGCAAATTTAGATAGTTTATACTATAATTGTTCACAGATGCATTGTTAGAGAACATTTTTTGGATTAATTGTTGTAACAAACTTTAAACTTTTCACCAGACGCGTTATTTCTTATTACTTTAATTATTTTTTTAATCATTCATTTAACTTTTACTCAACTGAATTATTACTAGAGTAGCCCCTTGTTTGTTTCTTCCTTGTTTACTTAACCTTTGGCCTTGAAGTAACATGATGCGGCCTCAGAAACTGTTCTCTCGATAATAAACTGAACAATAAATCCCAGAACTCAGTAACGCTGCCCACTCTCCAATAGAAATATAACTGTTCCTTCTTCCTACATTTTTCTTTCATAATTTTTTTATATAAAAATGCTGTATATTGTGATTGTGATAGACTATCAGTACTATTTCTACCAGTTTGTGAAAACACAATCTTTCCCTCTGCATTGTGTTCCTATAAAGGACACCAGACCACACCTTCCCAAATTACTGGGGATTTATTTATTCTCCTGTAGACAGAATGGAAGTAGTACATGTGCAGTATGGATTCTCTCTCGCACACACATCCTGCTGTGAGAATGAGACTTAGCCCATTTTTACTAATCAATCTAAAAACAAATTATCCTCATTTTGACCCTAATCTTAACTAATCAGAACTGTACACACCCGTTTCTTCAGGAGTTCTAAAAAATCTGCACTGGTGAGAATGTGAATTAGCATCACATTACATTAATAATCAAATATACCACATATCTCCCCAACCTTCTCCTCTAGTTCCTGTTTCATTCTCTCTATCTCTCCATCTTTATTTTCTAGTTCCTCTTTCAGTTGCTCTATCTCTTCATCTTTCTCTTCTATTTCTTCTTGCAGTTGCTCTATCTCTTCATCTTTCTTTTCTATTTCTTCTCGCAGTTCGTTTATTGTTTCATCTTTCTCTTCCAGTTCTTGTCTTTGTTCTTCTAAATCATTATCTCTGTTTTCCAGCTTCTGTCTCTTTCTGTCAATATTTTCCTCTTTATTTTCTAGTTTCTCTTTCAGTTGCTCTATCTCTCCATCTTTCTCTTCTATTTCTTCTCACAGTTGCTCTATCTCTCCTTGTAGTTCTTGTTTCATCCTCTCAATCTTTTCCTTTTTCTTTTCCAGTTTCAGTCTTTTACGCTCAATCTCCTCTTCTCGTTGTTCGAGCTCTTGTTTTACTATTTCTAAAATGTTTTCAGTTTCCTCGTGTAGTTTTTCTCTCAAGGTGTCCAGCACGGTGTCCATTTTTCAGTAAGAATCCACACTGAGTGAACGTCCTCCTCTGTAACTATTCAGAAAAATCAGAGTCAGTAAAAAATACACAGTTAGAAGAATTAAAGACTATTTTACATTATGGACGTAATGACTCACCTGATAAAACACTACACTGAGTTTTAAGAATTAATTTAAATGTTACTGGATGTTCGAAACGGACGTGTAATTAAACAAATGAACAAATGAGACAAATTGTACTTTTACTTATCGAGGGAAATGATCCTATATTACATCTCTGTGAGTGGAAAGTATGTGAACGTCTAGGATTAGCAGTTCATTTGAAGATGACTTTAGAGTCAGGTGTTTTCGAACAATGGGATGATGATCAGGTGTGAGTGAGTGAGCATCCTGTTTTATTTAAAGAACATGGGTCTATCAGAGTCTGATCTTAACAATACATGTTGTGGAAGTACATACAAAGCACGAACTAAGGAGATTTCTGAGGACCTCGGGAAAAGAGTTGCTGGAAAAGGTTACAAAACCGTCTCTAAAGAGTTTGGACTCCACCAATCCACAGTCAGATAGACTGTGTATGAACAGAGGAAATTCAAGGCCATTGTTCCCCTCCCCAGGAGTGGCGACCAACAAAGATCACTCCAAGAGCAAGGCTTGTACTAGTCAACAATGCTGTGCATGGCAAGGCTGCAAGGAGAAAGTCACTGCTCTCCAAAAAGAACATTGCTGCCCTTCTGCAGTTTGCTAAAGATCACGTGAACAGGCCAGAAGACTATTGGGGAAAAAATTTGATGGATGAGACCAAAATAGAACTTTTTGGTTTAAATGAGAAGCGAAGGAAAACACTGCATTCCAGCATAAGAACCTTCTCCCAGCTGTGAAACATGGTGGTGGTAGTGTCATGGTTTGGACCAGTTTTGCTGCATCTGGACCAGGACGACTTTCCATCATTGATGGAACAATGAATTTTGAACGATACCAGCAAACTCTAAAGGAAAATGTCAGGACATCTATCCATGAACTGACTCTGAAGAGAAAGTGATTCATGCAGCAAGACAACAACCCTAAACACACGAGTCGTTCTACTAAAGAACAGTTAAAGAAGAATAAAGGTACTGTTTTGGAATGGCCAAGTCAAAGTCCTGACCTTAATCCAGTAGAAATGTTGTGGAAGAACCTGAAGCGAGCAGTTCATGTGAGGAAACCCACCAACACCCCAGAGTTGAAGCTGTTCTGTACTGAGGAACAGGATAAAACTCCTCCAAGCCGATGTGCAGGACTGATCTAAACAAACTGGTAGTTTGCAGGGATTCATGACATAAATTTAAAGGGTGAATCCATATGCAAGGTGCTAGCTCTTTGTAGGACAGGTTTATCTGCAAGGACTCACTAGAGAACTTGTGAAGCCAGAGTATGAAGTGAAAGCAAAAGTGTTTATGCAAATCACAGGAGCAGAAGTATTTAAATATTCAGCAGCCAAAAAGAACAATCCTGTTGCTGAGATTTATACAAAATTCAGTAAAAATAGATCTGGATAACTGAGTAGATCTATGATCTGTGTGACTGAGTGACTATTTTGTTCATTAACAGTGACAGATGAAGTCATTTGACCAAGAGAAAATTAATACTACCCTGGAATCATGGGATCATGACAGGCACAGCTAAATCAACATTTCCAGCTCAGTTCTCCATTTTGATGATGCATGATGGACTCTAATCAAATCACATTACAGTAAGGTCATATCGCAAACGTAAGATCCTGAAAAAAAAACATATTTTAAGTTTTAATGCATTTGGTAATATAGTTTATAAACAATATTTCTTTACAACCTCTCATAACAACTTCGCTCAACAGGACTAAACATCTTCAACTGATGGTAAATTGGCTGTCCAGGCAAAATGTATCTACATAAGTAAGACAGGGCTGAGAGGCACGACCGTGTGTGTGTGTGTGTGAGAGAGAGAGAGAGAGAGAGAGAGAGAGAGAGAGAGAGAGAGAGAGAGAGAGAAAGAATGAATGAATTCAGTACTCTAAGCACTGCAGTCTGGCCTTTTTAAATTCCTACCTGCATGTCTGCGCATGCTTGGTGTTTAATCATGTATTAACACTTACCTGTTGCTCTCACCAGAGGGCGCTCAGTGCTAAAACTTCAAGCCACTTCATCTCCAGCATGTTTATGGCGTCTCTCTTTATCAAGGAGACATCTGTGGTAATCAAGCTCAGGTCATTTTCACCCTGTTTGTGTGTCTGATTGATTGTGGGTCTGATACAAATTATTTTGTACTTTTTATAAAAATTGCCACAAGCTTCAGACTCTTTATGTTTAGATATTTCCCCTCAGATTTTAACATGATGTCGTTTCTTCAGTGTATTCTTCAGAATATTAACACATACTAGAAAACATGCACACATGGGCCAGTGGTGGTTTGATGTTTAAGGCTCTGGGTTACTGATCAGAAGGTCGGGGGTTCAAGCCCCAGCACTGCCAAGCTGCCACTGTCGGGCCCTTGAGCAAGGCCCTTAACCCTCTCTGCTCTGGGGGCGATGTATCATGTCTGACCCTGTGCTCTGACCCCAACTTCCTGACATGCTGGGGTTTGTGAAGAAAAGAATTTCACTGTGATGTAATATATACGTGATCAATAAAAACTCATTAGTATCATTATATTAGACCGGTTTGAGCATCACACACTGCTGCCTGTTTCCTTTAGAATTGACTGAATCTTTTGATTATTAAATTTGACATATTTTAGCACCACAGCACCTGATAAACACCTGATAAACAATATTCAGAATCGTGTCTTAAGATGACACTTAAGAGTGTCACCTCATGCCTTTTCTATAGTCCATGTGTGAAACTTAAAAAGAGCTCTTCACGTTTATGCACTAACATTTTACATTATTTTAATTATTTAATTATTTTAATTAATATTTTGCTCTATTTTACACATTTTTATTTAAACATTTTCTCTTTCATGTTTGCATTATTTTATTCTTTTTATTCTCAGTGTTATTATTTATTGTATTTTTATTGTTTGCCTGTTTTACAATTTCATGTTTGACTGCCTTTTTTGTTTCTGTATATTTCACACTGTAAAACACTTTCAGATTTTAAATGTATGACGTTTGCTATACAAATTAGGCTTATTGTTGTTGTTGTTGTTAATAATAATAATAATAATAATAATAATAGTTTCACTCATTTTGTTTGTATTTGTGTGTGCATGATGATAAATGCCAAACAGTCATAAATGACCAAGCACTTTCCTGGCACAGCTGATTTACATTTAACCACGCCCACAAAACTCCATAAAAGGCAAATCTGACAAAGAGCTGAAAAAGATCAAATGAAGACTAAACAGTGAAACAGTGCCTCCTAAGTTTGTCCTGCACTAAATCATCCAGTAATGCAGCTCAGTCATTGCAGTGAGGTGCAGAGATCAACAAAACCCAATGTGTGCGCTGTTCCTTTTTATAGAAAAGAAAATGTTATATTTGTGAATCACACGTCCATATATGGATATGAAGGAAAAAGTAATAGGGTTTGAGGTTCCTATACTAACTATACTGTATTTTATGTTCATTGGACTGTCCACTTTAGCTATCGTTCATTCATTTATTCATTCATTCATTTTCCTTCCACTTTCCCTGGTGGGGGTCTCGGTTTCCACTTAAACTCACAAACTCATCATGTCCAGGTAATGACAGAAATTAAATATCTGACGATGTCCTGTGTGTGGTCTGGTGTTATAACAGTTTTATATTTACAGTCTAAAGGGCATGATGATAAACTTACACTAAATTAAGACTATTTGCAAATGAACTACATTAAATTGTCTGCTTCAAAATGTGTTTGTGATGGGAGATAAATTCTTGAGATGGGTGGAACGTTTCCCAACTGGAAGGAGAACTACAAAGGTGCTAAGCTCTTTTGAGGTCATCACAGGCTGATGTACATCTCTCCAAGCACAACTGATTTAAGACGTTCATGCAGAAGACAAGAACCTCCCGAAGACTGTGACACTATGTAGTTAGGGGCCACAGTGTAGAGATGAGTAGCTCGACTGGCCAACCATCAGTTTACACTCAGGTGACAACGTGGTGTTTGTTAATAAGAATACAGATGTTTTATTTTCGGTTGACTCGAAGCCGAGACTAATGAGGCGTGGATGAGAGATCTCCCTTAATTCTTTGAGGTCTGGGCTGGACAGCAACAGACTCATTATCACAGGAGGCTGCAATAGCGAGGGCCACCACCCCTTACAGCTAGCACTCATATTAAAGGCCAAAGCAATAGATTTGTATTTGTATTAAAATGAGGTCTCTGTAGTACATAGCTTTCTGAACAAAATTTCAGCATTTAGTATTTCTGCTAAATTAAATGTATAATTTCTTTCTTTGCTTCTATTTTCTCATTTGTAAGTCGCTTTGGATAAAAGCGTCTGCTAAATGAATACATTTAATGCAATTTCTTGAATAATGACAAATAAATCAGTCCAAAATATTTTGTCAGATTTATTCAAAGAACGCCTCCAACAAAACAGTTTTTGTGATGCAGAGTTTTAAAGTTACACAGTAGGAAGAAAATGGAAGAGAGGATAAATCAGTAATCTGGTGAAATCTAAGATTGAGCTAATACGCATTTTTGTTTCAGAAACAGGGGATTTCTCTAAGAATACATTTTATATCTTAATCACAGACACTGATTCATCAGGAATGATAGTCACATTAGATAGTCTATTAGACATGGAAATCAAAGGAGAGAAATTCATTTGCAGGTGTCAGAGACTTTTTTAGAGTATTCCTGGTACGTGTACCTCTCAACAACATTCCCATGGATTTTGTACTTCAGAAAATTCCAGTTGAGCACGTTCCCACTCGGAGCATTGTATTGTTTCGCATACAGCTGCTCAATCTGACATGCCCTCAGAACACTATCAAACATGTGTACATCTGTAATTTCACCCACAAAGCTCTGATGTACGTCAAATTTACCCAAAAATGAATCAGGATCCTGTCCGATAATTATAGCTCCATTTGGATGTACATTATGGCCATGCCTGTAGATGGTCAGCATGCTGCGGCGTCCGTCCACCCAAAATGCGGTGTTTCCAGTGCTCGAATCCCAGGTGACACACAGATGAGTGGGTAAAGCTGACAGCATCGGGAGAGTAAAGAATGCACCATCTTTACTGCTTCTCAAGTATAGAGAAAGTCTTCCATTTTTTTCTCTCCACACATTGAGCTCGTCAGCCCCTTGAGTGCGATAAGCGAACAGGATGATCTCTCGCTTGTACCAGATTTGAGTAGCAACGCGCATACAGAGTGTGAAGGCCTGCAAATTCAGAGGTTTCATTGGTGTGAGTTGCACATAGGCAGAGCTTGACTCTTCAGGGAAGACAAACACCTTACCTACTGGGAAAAATAACACAGAATAGTACAGTTGTGTCCAAAAACCTCATGTGCACTTCTATTAACTGTTTTTACTCATGTGCTAGCCATAATGAACACAATGACTGCGTTTACATGGACAACAATAATCCACTCTTTATCTAATTAAGACCATAATTTGATTAAGAAACTACCATGTAAACAGCAACCTTAATCTAATTAAGGTCATAATCTAATTAAGCTCTAATCGAATTAAGACAGGTGGATTACTCCTGTTTTAATCGTATTATGGACGTGCATTACAGACATGTAAACACCTTAATCACATTATGAACGTCGTGTGAGCATTTTCACAGCATTTTGCGACAGGACACGATCACACACGGCAGTTTTACGCTTTACGGCGAACAAGTGAGTTCGGCTGTGTCCCAAACTGCATACTTGCCTACTATAGGCCTGTAGTGGGGAAAAATACATGTATCTCCGCTACTATACAGTAGGTAAGTATGCGATTTGAGACGCAGCCCACGGCTTCAAGCAGTCGTCTATTTGCACGTATAGCACGACTAATAATTAACCGCACTTGAAGCGTTCGTAAAAAAATTTAATAAAAACACCCAAAACTGTATACGGTACCATAACGAGGACGAACTGTATGTTGATACGGGAAATTCTGGAGGGTCGTCGGACGGCGTGGCGCGGTGACGTAATGACGCGGGCTGTTAATCTAATTATGATCAATAACATGTAAAATGGGAACATGACAGGAGTATTCTAAAAGCGACTCATGTAAACACCTTAATCACATTATTACCTTACTTAGATTAAGGTCAATAATTAGATTATTGCTGTCCATGTAAACGTAGTCATTCAGACATACTGTAGATTTAATGAATAAAACAGTGGTGAAGGTGATGAGGGAAAACTCCCAGAGATGAAGGAACTTTGAGAGGAATCAGATTCAAAAGGGAACCCATCCTTTTATGGGTGATGGATAGTGAGACTATAAATCATTACAGTATAAAGGTGTAGAAGAGTAAAGACAAACAGTACTCAGTGTGTTGAAAGGATGTTCAATATGAACATATGGGATCATATTTGGGAACACAGTAAGGATCTAAAATTGCCATTGAATACATCAATATTCAGACCGCAGACATTACTACAGAATTGAGCGCTATTCAGAAGTTACGGGAGCATTACGAAAGGGCGTAAAATTCTTCTAAAGCAGGTGCGTCTCATTTAAATGCCATTCTGACCTTGTACTTAAGTTATTTTTTTTAAACACTTAAAGTTGAAGTCAGAAAACTCTATGGATGTTTTATAATAACTCCTAATTAAGTATTGATCACTTCGACATTAATTCCCAATAGCTAAGCCTTAGCTTCCTCCTGGAGATCTACTACCTAATATACCTTAACCTATTCCAATTCATCAGTGTCGAAAATGTAAAGGTCTAATAAATATTAGTTACTATTTACTTTTATTTTGCAAGTGCTCACAAAACTACAAAATAGGAAGTGATGTTTAATTGAACCGATTGGACTGTTGTCCAACACATGCAGACCATGTTCTTATTTTTGCAGCAAAACCCAGCAGCCTTCAGTATGTTGTTGTTTTTTTAATCTGAAAAGTGTTTCTTACATAATACGCTGCTTTATTTACTAAAATATAAACATTTTTCTGTAACATTTAATTTTGTGCTGGGAAACTAATGCTAGGAAAGAAATGTTTTTGAACTGACTTGAAAATGTAGTACTCATAGAATAAAAATCTATAACATAGTTTGTACTTAAACAAAATCGGGTGCCTAAGACTTTTGCACAGTACTGTATCATCATAAAACTTGATAAATGGGTTTATATATGGAATCTTTATTGTTCTATCACATTTGGTAAGAACTGGTCATTGGTGAAGCTATTTGGGAAGAATGCTTGGACCCCACAGATTGCTGCTTGTGGCTGTACTTCTTCTTCTTCTTCTCCTCCTTCTCCTTCTTCTCCTTCCGCTTCTTATTATTATTATTGTTCTTAATAATAATAATAATAACAACAACGATAATAATAATAACAATGTTGTTGTTAATAATAATAATAATAATAATAATAATAATAATAATAATAATAATAATTAAAGCAGTGCCTTGTGGATAAAATATCATTTTAACTTTTAAAATTTGAATTTGATTAACAAAATGTGGTTTTATGCAGTTTAATTGAAGTAGTACCATGTATTATCTACACCAGTATTTCTGTAAAGCTGATTTGTGATAACACATATTGTTAAAAGCACTATACCAATAAAACATTTTACTCAGTTGATTTAAATTATATGAAGTCTGAGGTCATTAACAAAACACCAACAGCAAATAGTCACAGTAACGTAAACATTTTAGTCACATAAATGTAAACATTTTCCTAAAGGATTCTTAATTTGATTTGACATAAAATGTTGATAGAAACTTACAGTCAGTGGCTGAGGCCAGAACCAGAAGAAGCAACAACACCACAGTCACCTTCATCTTCATCTTACTGCAATTGTTTATTATTTAATAGGAAGTTACATAGTTAAATTATTAGAAATAATCATAACAGTTATATATAAGAGTTATACTGTATATCTTAATGAAATTATGGTACCACAGAAATATTACTGCAGACATTTTAATTTGATTACAAAACACATATTTTGCAGATGATTATAATATAAACGGCACATTTTATGAAAACTTACTTTTTTGAATACTTCTTTTGAAAGAGAAATGCAGCTTTTGCTTAGAATGACTTGCACTTGTACATCACAGTGGATTTATAAAGAAAGGAGGTTGGGCGTATCCAACCCAGTCTCACAGAAAAAAATGTTTGCATGATTTTTTTCCATGCGATGAATTAACATTCTGTCTCCCTGTTTTAAAAAATATATATATATATATATATATATATATATATATATATATATATATATATATATATATATATATATATATATAATTTTTTTTTTTTTTTTTTTAAACGATAGTACATCTATCTGTCACAGCTCGGTCCGATCAGAACTCAAATTCCCAAGATGCAATACTCACTTCTCAGGCACGCATGCGCTCACCATCCCCGGAGTTCTGATCAGACACACCTGGCACCAATCACACACACACACACACTAGTACTTAGGGAAGACATCCACCCAGAATCTACGCGAAGTATACACTCAGTAAATTAGTTTGCTGCGTTACCAAGCTCTTCTAGTTCGTTGTTTCTTATAATCCTCGACCCTCGCTTCTCGTCTCGACTACGCTATCTGGATATCCCCATTTGTATTATTCGCCCGATCGCTTGACCCTTGCTGACTCTACGACTAGGCTTCCGGAACTTCCCGACTCTACTCTGTTCACTCGCCTCCCGCGCCTGCTTCCGTACCGTCTCAAGGTTCGTGACAGAATACTTCGCCTATTAATGGAGGCAGCGGGAAATCGCTGGCCGAACGCCATCGAGGGACATGGCCGGATGCTTAGCGAACATGATCAACGTCTCGCCTACCTAACTGAGCAGGTAGCTCGGTTAAATCAAGCTGCGCAGCCTGCTACGGTGCCGACCCCACGCTTCCCTCCCACTCCAGCGCCGGAGAAGTATGATGGAGATCCTGCACGCTGCCGGGGTTTTTTACTCCAGTGCTCCCTGTTCTTTTCCATGTACCCAGATATGACGGAGAGTTAGAAGATCATCCACTTCATGGAACTTTTAACCGGGAAAGCTCTACTCTGGGCTACCGCGGAATGGGAACAAGAAGGGAACCATATCAGCACGTTTGAGCAGCTGACATCACGCTTCCGCACGGTATTCGATCACTCTCCAGATGGCCGGGAGACTGGGGAGGACTTATTGTCCATGGCGCAGGGATCACGGAGTGTGGCGGATTACGCCCTCGAATTTCGCACTGTCGCCGCCCGGAGCGGATGGAATCAACCCGCTCTAAAGGCCATGTTTCGCCGGAGATTAAATGCTGACATCTTAACAGAGCTGGCGTGCCGCAATGACCTTTTGACCCTCGACTCACTCATCAGCGTAGCTATCCGCCTGGATCGTCTACTACGTAGCCGCCGCCCCGGACGCGGTGAGGCGGAAGCACTGACACCTGAGCACTCTAGTGAACCCATGCAGCTGGGACAGACTCGTGTGAGCACGCAGGAATGAGAACGACGGCGCCGTGAACACCGTTGTTTCTACTGTGGTGAGAGGGGCCACTTCATGCCACAATGCCCTCTCAAACAGGGCTCTACCCGAGGGGAAGCCAAAACTGCCAGACCACTTCAGGCAGGGGTGAGTTCCGAACCCATTACCCAGCACTCTGTTCAGTCTGCCTTCGTATTGCCCGTTATAGTGGGTTACTCAAGGGTTTTTTGTGTTTTAGAAGCACTGATCGACTCGGGAGCGGCGGGGAATTTCATTAGCCAAGAGACCGTACACCAATATAATATCCCCGTTCGTCCTCTCTGCACCCCCCGCCGTGTCCAAGCCATTGATGGGGCCCCCATAGGAGATGGCATAATCACCCACTGCACCGAACCTGTTAACCTCCGAACCAGCGCCCTTCATCAGGAGAAGATCACGTTCCATGTCATAGTGACGGCTCGACACCCAGTGGTTCTCGGTCTCCCTTGGCTCGAACATCACAATCCCCAAATTTCATGGAACCAAAGGGAAATCACGCGCTGGTCAGCTCACTGCATTTCTCACTGTCTTCAAGTCCCGGTGATCTCCGTAGCATCCACCTCCACTGAAAGCCCAGATAAGGCAGATAACGTTCACATCCCCAGTGTTTACCACGACCTCATAGAGGTATTCAGTAGGAAGAAGGCGAGCGGACTACCTCCCCACCGTGATTACGACTGCGCTATTGATTTGCTCCCAGGCACTACACCACCACGAGGGAGGGTCTACCCGTTAACGATCACTGAGCAAAAGGCCATGGAAGAGTACATTCAGGAGGCGTTGCACCAAGGGTATATACGACCATCCACTTCTCCAGCATCCGCGGGATTTTTCTTCGTGGAGAAGAAGGGAGGAGGTTTACGACCGTGCATCGACTACCGAGGACTAAACCAATGTTGCGTCAAGTACCGCTACCCACTCCCTCTAGTACCAGCCGCTCTGGAACAATTACGCACGGCCACCATTTTCACGAAACTGGACTTGCGCAGTGCATACAACCTGGTCCGGATCCGAGAGGGAGATGAATGGAAGACTGGGTTCAGCACAACTTCAGGCCACTACGAGTATCAGGTCATGCCGTATGGGCTTTCTAACACCCCCTCGGTCTTCCAATGTTTAATTAACAATGTGTTACGTGACATGCTGGGACGCCATGTGATCGCCTACATCGATGACATACTGATATACTCTGACTCCCGGGAAGAACATGTTCACCAGGTTCGCCAAGTGCTACAGCGACTGCTCCGTCACCAGCTATATGTGAAAGCAGAGAAGTGTGAATTCCATAAAACCACCATCACGTTTCTGGGCTACGTCATCAGCCCCGAGGGAATCTCCATGGACCAAGAAAAGGTCCAGGCGGTAGTAAGCTGGCCCACACCCACGACCATCAAGGAACTACAGAGGTTTCTGGGGTTTGCAAACTTCTACAGGAGATTTATCAGGAATTTCAGTGCCGTCGCCAACCCCCTCATATCCCTACTAAAGGGGAGACCCAAACGTCTGGCATGGAATTCCACTGCCCAATCCGCCTTCGACAAGCTCAAGAAGGCCTTCACCACTGCACCCCTCATCAAACATCCAGACCCATCCAGACCGTTTATAGTGGAGGTGGACGCATCAGAAACCGGGGTAGGAGCCATTCTGTCCCAACGATTTGGAGAAAAGCCAAAACTTCACCCGGTGGCCTTCCTCTCGCGAAAGCTTTCCCCAGCCGAGAGAAACTACAATGTGGGGAATCGGGAACTCTTGGCAGTTAAGTTAGCGCTGGAAGAGTGGAGACACTGGTTAGAGGGGGCTACACATCCATTTGTCATCTTCACGGACCATAAGAACCTGGAGTACCTTCGCACTGCAAAGCGACTCACACCCCGCCAGGCCCGATGGGCCCTATTCTTCACTAGATTTCAATTCACGTTATCCTACAGACCCGGGTCCAAGAACACAAAGGCGGATGCTCTGTCTCGTCTTGATCAGACAGAACGGGTCAACGAGCAGGAGGAGTACATCATTCGTCCTTCATGTGTTATCAGTGCACTAGAGTGGGAGCTGGACGCGGAACTAGAGCAGATGCCCCAGTCCCAAGTACCTGTAAAGTGTCCTCCTGACAAACTCTTCGTACCTGAAGAGTACCGCCAAGAACTCATCATCTGGGCACACACGGTAGTCGGTACGGGACATCCTGGAACACAACGCACACAACATCTCCTGGAAGAGAAGTACTGGTGGCCCAATATGATAGGAGACATACACAAGGTGGTGAAATCCTGTTCATTGTGCGCACAGAGTAAAGTACCTCGGACCCTCCCCGCCGGGAGGCTCAAGCCCTTACCTATCCCCGAACGCCCATGGTCACACGTATCTGAAGATTTCGTAACAGACCTGCCTAGATCCCAAGGAGATACCACAATTCTAGTCGCAGTGGACCGGTTCTCCAAGTCCGTACGCTTCATTCCCTTACCCGCTCTCCCCACTGCATTCAGGACAGCTGAACTTCTATTCCAGCATGTGTTCAGGTATTACGGCATTCCGGAGGAGATTGTCAGTGACAGGGGCCCGCAGTTTACCTCCAGAGTGTGGTCCAGCTTCATGACGAAGATGGGAGTGACGGTGAATCTCACCTCCGGTTATCACCCCCAAGCCAATGGGCAAGCTGAACGAGTCAATCAGGAACTGGGACGATTCCTCCGCACCTTTTGTGCCAACAACCCAGAGGATTGGAGCAAGTTCTTGCCATGGGCCAAGTACGCCCAGAACTCACTACGCCATTCGGCTACCAATCTCACCCCCTTCCAGTGCGTGCTCGGTTACCAACCCCCTCTGTTCCCGTGGAACGCAACCCCCACCGCAGCTCCGGCCGTTGACCACTGGTTCAAACATAGTGAGCGTGTCTGGGCTGACACCCATCGACGCCTGAAGGAGACGACAGACACGTACAAACACAAAGCAGATCGCTGCCACAAAGAACACCCTAACTACCAAACAGGTGATCGGGTATGGTTGTCCACAAAGGACTTGAGACAAGCTCACGGCTGTAAAAAACTAGCGCCACGATATACTGGACCATTCAAGAACCTCAAGCGGGTCAATGAAGTCACCTACCGTCTGGAACTGCCACGACACAGCCGCATCTCCCCTTCATTCCACGTATACCGTCTCAAACCTGTTGTTAACAGTCCTCTAGCCACCAAAGTACCAGCTGAAACTCCTCCGAACCCTCTGGAGATTGATGGACAACCGGCTTACCGCGTCAAGAACATCCTCAAATCTAGACGCAGGAGGGGCAAGCTGGAGTATTTGGTCGAGTGGGAAGGTTACGGACCTGAGGAACAGTGCCGGGTTCCCAAGCAGGATATACTGGATCCACAGCTCACCAAGGACTTTCATGTCACTCATCCTCATCTCCCAGGCCCACGACCCCGGGGGAGGCCAAGAAAGAACTCAGCTCCCGGAGTGAGCCCTTTGGGGGGGTTCTGTCACAGCTCGGTCCGATCAGAACTCAAATTCCCAAGATGCAATACTCACTTCTCAGGCACGCATGCGCTCACCATCCCCGGAGTTCTGATCAGACACACCTGGCACCAATCACACACACACACACACACTAGTACTTAGGGAAGACATCCACCCAGAATCTACGCGAAGTATACGCTCAGTAAATTAGTTTGCTGCGTTACCAAGCTCTTCTAGTTCGTTGTTTCTTATAATCCTCGACCCTCGCTTCTCGTCTCGACTACGCTATCTGGATATCCCCATTTGTATTGTTTGCCCGATCGCTTGACCCTTGCTTACTCTACGACTACGCTTCCGGAACTTCCCAACTCTACTCTGTTCACTCGCCTCCCGCGCCTGCTTCCGTACCGTCTCAAGGTTCGTGACACTATCAAAGTCTTTGACCATTTGACATGCTGTGAAATCAACAAAACTCACTGGGCTTGGTAACGTCAATGATGTCAAATCACAGATAAAGTTATCCCTTGCATCCTAAAATTTTATATTAAATTTAATATGAAATCAGATTCCAAGTGATGGGAAATCCTTCCCGTTATGTTTATAGAACATATAAGCTAATATTATATTTATATTTCCATTCTATCCTAGATAGAACCTAGATTTTGAAATGTGTGTGTGTGTGTGGGATGTTTAATGGCTCATATGCCCATACAGCACCCCTGGGGCAGAGAGGGTTAAGGGCTTTGTTCAGGGGCCCAACAGTGGCAGCTAGGTGATGGTGGGGCTTGAACCCCCAACATACTGATCAGTAACCCAGAGTTAATCTTCAGGCTAACAGACTCACTCTTTTTCCTGCATACATAACGCTTATCATTGTGGCCAAACAGTTAATTTTTTTGTTTTATATGACTCTTTATTTTTTAAATGTATTTTTTGTTTTATTTGAAAAGGGTGATGATCACCTGCAAACTTAAGTTTGGATTTTTATGCTGGTCTTTGAGTAGAGGCTTCATCCTTGCAAGACCATGATGCTGTAGGTGAGAGGCCCAGGTAACAGTCTTGAACAGGCACAGTTAGAGAGCAGCACAAAAGAGGAAGGATATTTTTTATCTTGTTCATTTCCCCAGCTCAGTAAGGATAAGTAAATTGCTTACTCAGAGGGTGTGGAGGAAGCATGACAGACAAACGTTCATCTAGTAAACGAATATAAAACTCAGATGAACAAAGTTATGGACCAAGGATGTCACTTCTGGACCAAGGATGTCCAGTCTGGACCCAAACAAAATAAAAAAGCCAATAGATTAATGGTTGTCTACATTTACTTTTATGGCATTTGAGACCCTTTTCCAGAGTGACTTACATTTATTTCATTTTATACAACTGAACAATTGAGGGCCTTGCCAGGGCCCAGCAGTGTAAGGCTTGCAGTGCTGGTATTTGAACTCATCACCTTCCAATGTCTTCAACACAGAACTACCACTGCTCCTAAACTTATTTTGTATATTCGTTAACTATTTTATAAACCTCTGCCCATCTTTACCTCTGAGAGACTCCGCCTCTCTAATATAATCTTTTAACACCCGATCATGTTACTGTCCTGTTCCCAATTAACCTCCAGCTGTTTCTTTTTTATAACACTTACTTTTCCAGCCTTTTGTTGTCCTGTCCCAACTTTTTTGAGACGTCTTGTGGCCATCAAATTCAAAATTACCTTATTTTTTTCTTAAAACAGTACATTTCCTCAGTTTAAACATTTTAAATGTTTTCTATTTGTGAATAAAATATGGGTTTGTGAGATTTGCAAATCACTGCAATGTTTTTATTGACATTTTTCCCAGCGTCCTTTTTTGGAATTGTGGTTGTACAATATTACATCGCTGTTGCCGTCTTCTGACTGTGGAAATAAGAACATCTAATCATAAGCTCATAGTAAGTTTATTAAATTGTACTTTCACTAGACAGTCATATCTGATGTATCTGTTTGTTATTCACCATGATTCATCGTTATGGGGAAACCTACCCCAGGAGCACAGGGTCGCTGTGTCATTATTTAGCCAGTCATGGTCTAAAAAGAGAAATGGACAACAATAATCTACAAAGGCTTCAAATGCAGCACTGAGTACCAACAATATTCCATTAACTAACTTACAACAGGGTTGAAAGTTATTTACTTTTAGGTAGCAGAATATGAATGTGTCAGTAATTATTAATGGATTATTATGTGTTGCACTTTATAATATTTTATACTTTATAATGTTAACAACACATATAGACATTGAAGTTGTAATTGGAAGTATAGGAATTGGTATATAAGGGAAGTAAATCTCCAGGCGGAAGGTAATCATTAGCTATTGGAAATGAATGTGGATGTGATCAGTACTTATTCAGTAGTTACTTTTTAAAAGCCGTAGTTCCTTGGATTCTCCAAAGCAAAGAACCATTCAGCTGTGCCTGGTTATATTTTGAGCTAATTTGCATAAAATATCACTTCTAGTTTTACAACTGGGCCTTTCTTCACAAAATTGGTGTGAAATTACTCAGCAGAGTCTGAAGCTCAATAAATATCAGAAATGTTGAGATTTGTAAACAATATGGCCACCACAAGCCAATAAATCCTAGTGGTTCAGAGCTTGGTTTACTCAAATAGCTGTAACTCGTGAAGTGATTCTATCTATCTATCTATCTATCTATCCATCCATCCATCCATCTATCCATCTATCTATCTATCTTCTTTCCTTTTAGCCAGCTATTAGATATTACTCTATTACACACTCACATATATCATGATGGTTTACCTACATAAAATAACCCCCGTGATCTCTCTCACATTAAAAAACACAAATCTCATAAATACCTCTGATCTGCTGTCCACTGCAACCCTTCTGCCCCGTTATCCCTACCTCAAAACACGCACACACACACACACACACACAACACCCACGGTCCCTGAAACAACACAGAACAAAAAAACCTCAGGTATAAGCTTGACTGTGTTACATTAGTTCATTGCACTGACGTCTCACTCCTCAGCAATGCCATGGCCTTTTATCCTCTGTTGCGAACTGTGGTTCTTTGTTTATTTGACCAGTGTGTTTCAGATATACACCACCATGCTCACATACAAAACAACCCAATAAAATAACACCAACAAGTAACCTATCGCACACAGCAATACTCACATAGACCATGCATCAATAGTACACCACTGATAAACCCAACAAGAGATCTCCCAAAACATGTCATTGATCAAATTCCTGACAGGCAGAAATAAAAAAGTACTACAGCATCTGACCACACTAAACGCAGATATATGCTTACTCGAAGAAACACAAGTTACAAATTACACACCCCACAATTCAACCACATTTTCGCTGCTCACTGCTTTACCAAACAAAGAGGTGTAGCAATTTTAACAAACAAAAAAAATCTCATTCACACGCAGTGCCACTATCACCGACCCTGAAGGCAGATACATCATAAACATCTCTATCAACAACAGCCTGATAACAATAGCAAACATATATGGACCAAATACAGACAACCCCTTGATCTTCTGCCCTCTTCACACATCTCACAAACGTCCCGGATTCCCCATCATAATCGATGGCGACTTTAACCCAGTCATCAACCCAGAATTATATAAAACCACTAGTACACATAAAACACAGAACTGTTAGTACACACTACACAGAACTGGCAGAGCACACAAACAATAAGGCAATACATGTCTGTCTCTGGACTTGGCGATTGTTTGCGACTACAACACCCAAACACCAAGGAACACACATATTACTCCTCAGCTCACCACACATACACACACACACACACACACACACACACACACACACACACACACACACACACACACTCGGATTGAATTCTTTCTCACCAGCAATACCATATTATATATCAGTCTATTACAATTCACTCTATTACAATCGTTCTGGACACAGAAGACATCAATAACTTTCTAAAAAATATCAAACTACCAAAATTAACTGAAGAACAAGAGATTTGCTTCGATAAACTGATAGAACCAGATGAGATCTTCAACACCCTTAACAGCATGCCTAATAATAAAGCACCAGGGGGAACACTTTAGAATACAGATCCGTCATTAATGATTAATCACACAGGAAGAAATGAATAATGCAATATTAACATTCTAGTAACTGCTATTAACTAGAAACTCTGATTCACGAATATGTAAACAAGAGCACACAGAGGAATGCGGTAGTTCAGCATTTGCTAATCAATAACTACTTTCTTTCATGCCTTCTGGAGAACTACTAAGAAAATATATACAGAATTAATGAGAAGCCGCTACTGTTACTGTACATAATCAGTAGGTAATAGCAGACTTATGATTTGGTTAAGCTGTTTGTGAGGGTTCGAGGCAGTCAAGGCACAAGGGACACAGTTTCCCGAAAATGAGTTTAATGAATCAGAATATATATTAACAAATAAATCTATCCATCCATCCTCTATACCGCTTATCCTTTTCAGGGTCACGGGGAACCTGGAGCCTATCCCAGGGAGAATCGGGCACGGGGGGGGGACAAAACATTTCAAAGTATGACATTAAAGACAAGGCCAGCTGAATAATTGAAATAAAGATAGAAATAAATATATAATATAATAGAAAGAAAGAAAGATGTAATTATGAATAAGGAAGTAAAGAAAACGAGCACAAAACATCCCACTTTCCCCCACAGTCAACCTGCCTCTTGGTATTGGCAAGCAGAACTAAAAATAGCAGTGAATGCGAATTTAAATCTAAAAAAAAAATGTATAACAACAAAATACATATATTAGTATACAAATATGCCTAAGGATTTTGGGAACTAAAAACCTAAAGAAAAATACATACAGTACTGTGCAAAAGTTTTAGGCACCTATTTTTTTTTTAGTACAAACTTTGTTACAGATTTTTATTTGATGACTTCTACATATCGAGTCAGTACAAACACATTTTAGATTCCCAAACATTAGTTTTCCAGCACAAAATTAATGTTACAGAAAAATGTTCATCAGTAAAGAAAGCGGCATTCTGCAAGATGCTCAATAAAATTACAGCTCATTTCCTTATAAAACTGCACTAACTCTACCTGAGACTACTATTTTTATTTTTATTTTTTGTCACACTAAATATTGACTTTGTGTCATTTACTACTGTTTACTGCTCTTTACTGTATTTCAGTATTTTGAAGGCATCTACAGCATTTCTTTGCATATGCCTAAAACTTTTGCACAGTACTGTATGTACAGTATGTATGTAAGTATTAAAAATAATTTTTTTAAAAAATTAATTAAAGTTAAATTTCATTAAACTTAAATTTAAATTTTAAAAATATTTTTTTAAGTATTTTTTTAAAAATTAAAAAAAAAAAAACCTAATTTTTACATTAGTTTTTTTTTTTTTTCACATAAACATCACAGGCGTATGTCGTATCAGCAAGTTTTTTGTTTGTTTGTTTTTTACAGTTTTGTTGCCTGACTCAGGAATGGGAATTTGGCTGGCTGCTCGGTTCACAGGACACACATAATATTAAGTAGTTTTGATAAGTGGTTGTTCATGCTCGACTGTTGAGTTTGTGTCCTCTTTATTTTAACGTGGCCTTTGTTAAAAATATTATTATCAGAATAATGTTCTGATCTCTATTCAAGTCACGTACAGATCCAGTATATATTCAGGTAAGGTACTAATTTCTTCCTCTTCTTCCACCTGAAGGTTTCTTCTTCCAGCCGGTGTTCATGCACTGTAAAAGAATTCAATAAAACAAAGTCTGAGTCACAATAAAGTTTACATTTTCCACTAGTTTGTAGACATTTGTATTTTTGGGTGTTACAAAGCCTATCTAAATAAGATATTTTACTTAAAGTTTAAAGTTTCTTGTTGCAGCGGTCTCTGTACATCACCCTATCTAGTTCCTATCAAACCCTGGTAGAGTGGAGTTAGTAACAGTTAGTACTGCACATGAAGTGCAAATCTTTTTTAGCCCTCATTTGAGCAGGCTAAACCGACCCGTCTGCTAGCTGCACTGACTCATCACCTAGTTCCACAATATTAAGACTGTGTCTGTTCTCCGAGCTAAACAGAAACGCAGATAGATAAATACATCACACTCGTCTAAATGGCAGAGGCGGAGGTCTCACAGTTATTTATAATGATAATCTAGTCGTCACACCTGGACATGAATTCGAAGCGTTTGAAGTTCTTTATACTAAAATAACACATTGTGGCAACAAAAATAAACCAAAATAAACATTTGAGAAGCGTTATGTTTGGAGAAAGGAAAACACTGCATTCCAGCATAAGAACTTTATCCCATCTGTGAAACATGGTGGTGGTAGTGTCATGGTTTGGGTCTGTTTTGCTGCATCTGGACCAGGATGACTTGCAGACATTGATGGCTGAATTCTGAACGATACCAGCGATTTCTAAAGGAAAATATCAGGACATCTGTCCATGAACAGAATCTGAAGAGAAAGTGGGTCATGCAGCAAGACAACGATCCTGACGTGCCGCATCAAGAACTGGCCGACCGATGAGATTCGCGTTTTTGTTCACATGCACGGAGCCACCGAAGTTACATAAAAGTACGACTTGATGGCGCTCAAGTACAAAAATGTCTTCCAGACGAAGACGAAGCCGAAAAAGAAGAAGAATCCCACCATTTTACTGAGAGTACATACATGACCCGAAATAAAATACTCACTGCTAATAAATCCTTCTGCCTACACACACAAACAAGGTGTCTTTGGAAAACACCAGATTCAAAATTGCACACTAAATTATATATAAATAAAGTGTATTTATTATGTTGTGACTATGGTTGGACGACACTGAAATGTAAGCATATGATCCATTTAATTCTTTCAGTGTTATTTTCTACACTAAATAGCATCTTTTGTTTCTTTGTAAATGATTATCCGCTGATTGATCCATTGTATTTATTTTATCCTGGTATATATATATATATATATATATATATATATATATATATATATATATATATATATATATATATATATATATATATATATATATGTGTGTGTGTGTGTGTGTGTGTGTGTGTGTGTGTGTGTGTGTGTTTGTATAAGTATTCTTCACCTCTTATTCAAATATCTAAGAGCCCCATTATTGAGTAGTCGTATTATCATATTGACCACAAAAAAGACTATTCATAGTCACCAATTCATCAATTTGCAGGAACATCAATTTTTTTGTTTACAACAATAGTTGCCTTATACCCACCCCCTCCCTCCTCCAAAAACTAGATTAAAAAATTAAATTATCTTGGTCTTCCTGTAAGTATGTGAATGCTATTGCTGTGACTTTGATATAATTAAAATCATTACTTATTTAAAAAGAGTATACTGTTTAAAATGGGAACTTTAAGTATTTGTTGCAGCGTAAATGAGCAAATATCTTACATTTCCCAAAAGTGCTTTACAGAGTTCACAAAAAGTGTGTGAACGTCTTAAAGACGTAAATACCGGCTCTCTTCATCTTCTTAGTGATGAGCAGGTGTCAGAAACAGAAAGTTGTGCAGCGCCACCTTGTGTAACGGTGTATTACTGCTTTTCAAAAAGCTCCATCTACTGTCAGGGAGTGAATTTGCACTTTTATTCAGCGCATGGCCCGCGTTTAACGCCTGGGTGTGAACACAAAACAACCTGTGGCAAAAATAGTCCTGGTGTGAACAGGACCTTATTCATCACACAGCCTCGCTATGAGCCATAGGACAAACATCAGTCTATCTAGTCTATCTCACATCTAGTGATGTGAGAAAATTGTCCTTCAGAGAAAATGAGTAATAAATAGAGATACACAGAAAAAAAAGTATTTTCTGTTGACTCACCAGGTCTACTGTCTGTTTCTACACTGAATGGGTTACTCATCAACAGAGTGCTCTTTCTCTTCTTCATCAGGATGTTCTCTCTTTTGCTTCTTGGAACTTTTCATGAATGAACTTCTTTCCTGTTTTTCATTTTCTCTATCTGCAGAATTAAGATGTCTCAGGTCATGTTGTGCAAGATTTTTTTCTTTCTCTTCCAAATGAATCTCCTTTCCCTCCAGGCGCTGTTCTCTCTCATCCACACGACTCTCTCTTCTATCTATACGCATTTCCCTCTTTTCCAGTTGAACCTCTCTTCCATCCAGACACTTTCCTCTCTCTTGCAAACTATTCTCTCTCCCCAACAGATGCTTTAAACGTTCATCTAAAGAAACTTCTTTTTCTTCCAGATGTTTTGTTCTCTCTTGCAAACTATTCTCTCTCCCCAACAGATGCTTTAAGCTTCCTTCTAAAGAAATGTCTTTTTCTTCCAGATGTTTTGTTCTCTCTTGCAAGCGAGTCTCTCTTCCCTCTAGATATTTTGATCTTTTCCCCAAATTAATCACTCTTACAAACAGTTGTTTTTCTTTCTCTTCAAATTGAACTTCTTTTCCATCCAGATGCTTTTCTTTCTCTTGCAAATGAATCCCTCTTTGCTGTAGATGCTTTTCTTTTTCTGCTAAATTCATTTCTTTTCCATCCAGATGCTTTTCTTTTTCTTCAAATTGAACTTCTTTTCCATCCAGATGCTTTCCTTTCTCTTGCAAAGTAATTTCTTTTTGTTGTAGATGCTTTTCTTTTTCTGCTAAATTCGTTTCTTTTTCATTCAGATGCTTTTCTCTCTCTTTCAGATGAATTTCTCTTCTATTCTGATGGGTTTCTCTCTTTTCTACAGCAATCTCTCTTGCTTCCAGATTCTTTTCTTTCTTTTCATAACTAACTTTCATATGCAGATGTTTTTCTTTCTTTTCCTTCTTATTTTTCTTGATTTTGCACGTTTGCTTTGTTGTATCCTCTATGGTCTGTGAGGGATTGTTCCCAGTAGCTGTGCCCATTTCTAAAAACAAAATAGACTTGATATAAGAGAACCAAAGATCAATAAAAATAATAACTCAATACGAGTATTCCATTGTGCTTTAAAATAAAAAAATATATGTATATTTGATTTACCTTTTACTGGGCGATAATCATATGTTTCTGGTGTGTCAGGAGAACTTAGACCTAGATATAGTAAAACAGAGATGGTATCATATAAAATACATATAAAACAGAATATTCTTTATTCATTATAAGGAAACTTGTTTAACTCTCTGAGCAGCACAATGGCCACCAGCATTAAACCCAACACAGGAATAATTGTGGGACTCACATTTACTAATCAGTCTTCATGCTGATGTACTGTGCAAATGTAGAATATGGCCTGATAGACCACTGCTGCGTGCACTGTTGCTCACCAGGCCCTTCTCCTTGTCCTGCCTTAGTCTTTGGCCCTGCTCCTTACTTGGTTTTAGGTACTGCTCATTGCCTTTGCCTCAATATTAAGCACTGCTTTTTGTTCTGTCTTAGCTTTGGGTCCTGCTCCTTCCCCTTCCTGAGTTTAGCCCTGATCGGGTCCTGCTCAATGCCTGTCTCTCTGTAAGACTCAGTTCTTTACTATATCTCACTCTCAGGTCCTGATCCTGATCTGTCTTTGCTAATACTGTTATAAAGTCCAACATCATTCAGAGTGTGAAAATGTTTTCATGTACATGCAGTCCAGTCCAAATGTCTAAGACCACACTGGAAATCTGGGATTTTTTTTCCATCAGAAGTGAACAGTTTTTTTTATTATTTATTTATTTATTTATTTAAAACAATGAAAGGAAATATTCAATGTCTGGAATTTTTAATATTCAACATTCTGCATTAGTTTTAGGTTACTATTTAAATTTAAGCAAATTTGTGATACAATGATAGCTATTGTGATACTGACTGTGTGGTTAGATTTCCTTATAATCTTGTTCCTACTACTAATAGAGCAGTGGCAGTGTTGGCTCGGTGGTTGAAGGTTCTGGGTTACTGATCAGAAGTTCAGGAGTTCAAGCCCCTGCACTGCAAGCTACCACTGTTGGACCCTTGAGCAAGGCCCTTAACCCTCAGATGCTCAGATGTATAAAATATAGAAATGTAAGTCGCTCTGGATAAGAACATCGGCCAAATGACGTAAATGTAAATGTAGTTTATCCGGTTTCCTGATCACCTGGCTTACCTGTGAGTTTGCTCAGTGTTTGTCTCGTTTCCATTGAACTGCTCTACCTGCATTTACATTTGTCTCAACCTCCATTGTATAACACAATGGACAGTGAGGGGAAAGAAGTATTTGATCCCCTGCTGATTTTGTACGTTTGCCCACTGACAAAGAAATGATCAGTCTATAATTTTAATGGTAGTTGTATTTGAACAGTGAGAGACAGAATAACAACAAAAAATCCAGAAAAACGCATGTCAAAAATGTTATGAATTGATTTGCATTTTAATGAGGGAAATAAGTATTTGACCCCTCTCAATCAGAAAGATTTCTGGCTCCCAGGTGTCTCTTATACAGGTAACGAGCTGAGATTAGGAGCACACTCTTAAAGGGAGTTCTCCTAATCTCAGTTTGTTACCTGTATAAAAGACACCTGTCCACAGAAACAATCAATCAATCAGATTCCAAACTCTCCACCATGGCCAAGACCAAAGAGCTCTCCAAGGATGTCAGGGACAAGATTGTAGACCTATACAAGTCTGGAATGTTCAACAAACCATTGCCAAGCATCTTGGTGAGAAGGGGACAACAGTTGGTGCGATTATTCGCAAATGGAAGAAGCACAAAAGAACTGTCAATCTCCCTCGGCCTGGGGCTCCATGCAAGATCTCACCTTGTGGAGTTGCAGTGATCATGAGAACAGTGAGGAATCAGCCCAGAACTACACGGGAGGATCTTGTCAATGATCTCAAGGCAGCTGGGACCATAGTCACCAAGAAAACAATTGGGAACACACTACGCCGTGAAGGACTGAAATTCTGCAGCGCCCGCAATTCCCCCTGCTCAAGAAAGCACATATACATGCCCACTGAAGTTCGCCAATGAACGTCTGAATGATTCAGAGGACAACTGGGTGAAAGTGTTGAGGTCAGATGAGACCAAAATGGAGCTCTTTGGCATCAACTCAACTCGCCGTGTTTGGAGGAGGAGGAATGCTGCCTATGACCCCTGGAACACCATCCCCACTGTCAAACATGGAGGTGGAAACATTATGCTTTGGGGGGGTTTTTCTGCTAAGGGGACAGGACAACTTCACTGCATCAAAGGGACGATGGACGGGGCCATGTACCGTCAAATCTTGGGTGAGAACCTCCTTCCCTCAGCCAGGGCATTGAAAATGGGTCGTGGATGGGTATTCCAGCATGACAATGACCCAAAACACACGGCCAAGGCAACAAAGGAGTGGCTCAAGAAGAAGCACATTAAGGTCCTGGAGTGGCCTAGCCAGTCTCCAGACCTAAATCCCATAGAAAATCTGTGGAGGGAGCTGAAGGTTCGAGTTGCCAAACGTCAGCCTCGAAACCTTAATGATTTGGAGAAGATCTGCAAAGAGGAGTGGGACAAAATCCCTCCTGAGATGTGCGCAAACCTGGTGGCCAACTACAAGAAACGTCTGACCTCTGTGATTGCCAACAAGGGTTTTGCCACCAAGTACTAAGTCATGTTTTGCAGAGGGGTCAAATACTTATTTCCCTCATTAAAATGCAAATCAATTTATAACATTTTTGACATACGTTTTTCTGTTGTTGTTTTTTTGTTGTTATTCTGTCTCTCACTGTTCAAATAAATCTACCATTAAAATTATAGACTGATCATTTCTTTGTCAGTGGGCAAACGTACAAAATCAGCAGGGGATCAAATACTTTTTCCCTCACTGTACATAATTTAATGTTAAAGAGTTTAATTGTAAAATGTTTATTTAAAAAAAGAAAGAAAACAATATTGAATGGGTATCAATATCCGAAAAGAAAAGTCATGTCGTGTTGTTTCTATTTATAATCAATGAGCGCCGTGTTAACTTCAGAAACTCAACAAATCAAATATATACAGATATGAGCAACAACAAGGGTTCACAGAAACTTACTTACAGACATCTGATGAGTCATCAGCCATTTCTTAATGAAAACACAGTCTTCAGGTGTATTACACCTCACACTGCTGAGAGCTGCTCGTGTACGTTTCCTCCCCTCAGTTTCATTTTCTCAAAAATGTGTTTAAATGCAGAGGGCGAGGTTTCAGAAGACAAAGCAAATGTAAAACCATGAGGCGTAACCCTGTGAAATCATGGACTCATTACAGTAATTAAACACATTGTTCACTGTTATGGTATGTTTCACTTAATTAATGATACTTTTTACGTATAATTATATCATACTACTCTACTGTAGTAAATTTTTATAAAGAGTACTTTAGTCTAATTTATTTCTATAATATAAACTTTATATAATTAATGTATTCACTGCATTTATTCACATATGTATTCATTATTTATTCACATATGACAGTAGAAGTCATATTTAATTTAATCAATATTCAAAAACAATAATAATAAAAGACAGTATGTGCACGTTTGTATTTTTTTCTCCTAAAAGGTTTCTATTTGTTTTTTACTTGAATTTTGTTGGTTGCTGTTTCACATTAAAGGTGGAAAAAGATCTGACATGATTTATCTTACATTTTTTTACATCAGATAAACCTGCACTTTTAACAGGGGTGTGTAAACTTTTTATATCCACTTGACCGTTTTTAAGTGAGCTGGGGTTCACTTCAGCAAATTTATATAGTTTATACTATAATTGTTCACAGATGCATTGTTAGAGAACATTTTTTTGATTAGTTGTTGTAACAAACTTTAAACTTTTCACCAGACGCGTTATTTCTTATTACTTTAATTATTTTTTTAATCATTCATTTAACTTTTACTCAACTGAATTATTACTAGAGTAGCCCCTTGTTTGTTTCTTCCTTGTTTACTTAACCTTTGGCCTTGAAGTAACATGATGCGGCCTCAGAAACTGTTCTCTCGATAATAAACTGAACAATAAATCCCAGAACTCAGTAACGCTGCCCACTCTCCAATAGAAATATAACTGTTCCTTCTTCCTACATTTTTCTTTCATAATTTTTTTATATAAAAATGCTGTATATTGTGATTGTGATAGACTATCAGTACTATTTCTACCAGTTTGTGAAAACACAATCGTTCCCTCTGCATTGTGTTCCTATAAAGGACACCAGACCACACCTTCCCAAATTACTGGGGAATTATTTATTCTCCTGTAGACAGAATGGAAGTAGTACATGTGCAGTATGGATTCTCTCTCGCACACACAACCTGCTGTGAGAATGAGACTTAGCCCATTTTTACTAATCAATCTAAAAACAAATTATCCTCATTTTGACCCTAATCTTAACTAATCAGAACTGTACACACCCGTTTCTTCAGGAGTTCTTAAAAATCTGCACTGGTGAGAATGTGAATTAGCATCACATTACATTAATAATCAAATATACCACATATCTCCCCAACCTTGTCCTCTAGTTCCTGTTTCATTCTCTCTATCTCTCCATCTTTATTTTCTATTTCCTCTTTCAGTTGCTCTATCTCTTCATCTTTCTCTTCTATTTCTTCTTGCAGTTGCTCTATCTCTTCATCTTTCTTTTCTATTTCTTCTCGCAGTTCGTTTATTGTTTCATCTTTCTCTTCCAGTTCTTGTCTTTGTTCTTCTAAATCATTATCTCTGTTTTCCAGCTTCTGTCTCTTTCTGTCAATATTTTCCTCTTTATTTTCTAGTTTCTCTTTCAATTGCTCTATCTCTCCATCTTTCTCTTCTATTTCTTCTCGCAGTTGCTCTATCTCTCCTTGTAGTTCTTGTTTCATCCTCTCAATCTTTTCCTTTTTCTTTTCCAGTTTCAGTCTTTTACGCTCAATCTCCTCTTCTTGGTGTTCGAGCTCTTGTTTTACTATTTCTAAAATGTTTTCAGTTTCCTCGTGTAGTTTTTCTCTCAAGGTGTCCAGCACGGTGTCCATTTTTCAGTAAGAATCCACACTGAGTGAACGTCCTCCTCTGTAACTATTCAGAAAAATCAGAGTCAGTAAAAAATACACAGTTAGAAGAATTAAAGACTATTTTACATTATGGACGTAAGGACTCACCTGATAAAACACTACACTGAGTTTTAAGAATTAATTTAAATGTTACTGGATGTTCGAAACGGACGTGTCTGCTGAACTTCTTGTTTTGTAGTTCTGGGTTTGTTGACACAGGAAGTTAAAAGCCTTTGTTAAATAAAAAAGAAAAATAAATCACATTTTTAAATAGTCTCTGTTATGCTTTTGGTGAAACTATCAGTATCTGCATTGTCAGTACACTAATAGAAATCTCTCAGAACTACACAGATGTCCACCACAGGTCATAGTGTAACAACCTGGAAGTGAAATGGACATAAGTGGGATTTTATGATATTAATAATCTACACAAAATGTGGAGGCGTGGGGGGAGGGGGGAGTTAAAGTGTCACATGATTTCATTATAAATACACCTGTTCCTGGAAGAACCCAGAGTTTATTACAGAACATTTCTAAACAAACAGCATCATGAAAACAAATTCAGGACAAAGTCTGGACATTGTTTAGTCCCAAACTTTAACCATCCTGTAGAGCAACCAAAAATCAATTAGTAAAACAAAATTATTTAAAATATATATATATATATATATATATATATATATATATATATATATATATATATATATATATATATATATATATATATATATATTTATATATTTACAGTGCTGCTTGAAGGTTTGTGAACATCATCAGATTTTCACACAAGTCCTAAAAGTAGATAAAGACAACCCAATTAAACAAATGAGATAGTAATATTATACTTGGTCGTATATTTATTGAGGAAAATGATCCTATATTACATTTTAGTGAGTGGTAAAAGTATGTGAACGTCTAGATTTAGCAGCTAATCTGAAGGTGAAATTAGAGTCAGGTGTTTTCAAGCAATGGTATGATGATCAGGTGTGAGTGACGCCCAGTTTATTTTAAAGAACAGGGATCTATCAGAGTCTGATCTTCACAACACACGTTTGTGGAAGTGCATCATGCAAGGAGATTTCTGAGGTCTCAGAAAAAGAGTTGTTGAAGCTCATCAGGCTGGAAAAGGTCACAAAACCATCTCTAAAGAGTTTGGACTCCACCAATCCACAGTCAGACAGATTGTGTACAAATGGAGGAAATTCAAGGCCATTGTTACGTAATAGTCAACAATGGTGTACATAGCAGGGTTGCAAGGAGAAAGCCACTGCTCTCCAAAAAGAACATTGCTGCCAGAAGGCTACTGGAAAAATGTTCTGTGGATGGAGGAGACCAAAATAGAACTTTTGCTTTAAATGAGAAGCATTATGTTTGGAGAAAGGAAAACGCTGCATTCCAGCAAAAGAACCTTCTCCCAGCCATGAAACATGGTGGTGGTAGTGTCAGGGTTTGGCCCTGTTTTGCTGCATCTGGACCAGGATGACTTGCAATCATTGATGGAACAATGAGTTCTGAATTATTCCAGTGAATTCTAAAGAAAAATATCAGGACATCTGTCCATGAACTGAATCTGAAGAGAAATTGATTCATGCAGCAAGACAACGATCCTAAACACACGAGTCGTTCTACCAAAGAACGTTTAAAGAAGAATGAAGTTAATGTTTTGGAACGGCCGAGTCAAAGTCCTGACCTTAATCCAATAGAAATGTTGTGGAAGGACCTGAAGCAAGCAATCTTCCAACTTCACAAGGAAACGGTTATAATAGTGATTGTAGACTGATTCTTTAAATCATTCCCCTGCTCAACCTACCATTCATCTTTAAGACAACTGAGCTCCTCTTCCAAGGTGTTTTCTGGTATTTACTACCACCCATAATCCAATGGTCAGGTCTAAGAGGTGAATAGACAAAGATTTCAAAGAACCTTCTGTGCCATGAGTTTCTCCCTTGAGCTGAATACGCCTGAAACTCCCTGCTACACTATGCCACCCAGCTGTCGCCATTCCAATGAGTACTTAGGTACCAACCACACCTATTTCCCTGGAATGTGACCATCACTGACTCACCAGATGTGGATGAATGGTTTAATGGTTTTAGGAGACCAACCACCAAGTGGCATAAACTAATAAAAGTTCATAATAACATAGTATTCACTTTTTAGGTCCATAAAAATGGTATAAGTGCATCCATAACACTTATTATTATATCACTAATAATTCACACTTATTTACGAACTCATTCTCACAGCAAGCACCACAGCCTACAAATATGGCCTCCTGGGACCTCCACCCCTCCCCGATCCCCACCTAGCCCCCCAGTCACCGAGCTTCTGATTGAACACACCTGTATTCAATCAGCCTCACACACACAAGCACCCTTTAAAAAATACCTTCACTCATTCATTCTTTGCGAAGTATATGTTCAGCTTATCATGTGTTCTGATGTTACCAAGCCATGTTTTCCTGGTTTGATCCTGTTTATGTCCAGTTCCTATGTTTACTGATTGACTTTATTGCTTAGAGTCAGTAGTTAATACAGTGGCTGGACTACTGATCAGAAGGTCATGAGTTCAAATCTCAGCACTGCCAAGCTGCCACTGTTGGGCCCTTGAGCAAGGCCCTTAACCCTCAACTGTTCAGATGTATAAATGAGATAAATGTAAGTCGCTCTGGATAAGATCATCTGCCAAATGATGTAAATGTAAATGTAAAACGCAGTATTTCCGGTTTCCTGATCACCTGACTTACCTGTGAGTTTGCTCAGTGTTTGTCTCGTTTCCATTGAACTGCTCTGCCTGCATTTACATCTGTCTCAACCTCCATTGTGTAACACAATGTACATAATTTTAGAATTAGAGAGTTTAATTGTAAAATGTTTAAAAAAAAAAAAAAAAGAAAGAAAACAATATTGAATGGGTATCAATATCCAAAAAGAAAAGTCATGTCGTGTTGTTTCTATTTATAATCAATGAGCGCCGTGTTAACTTCAGAAACTCAACAAATCAAATATATACAGATATGAGCAACAACAAGGGTTCACAGAAACTTACTTACAGACATCTGATGAGTGATCAGCCATTTCTTAATGAAAACACAGTCTTCAGGTGTATTACACCTCACACTGCTGAGAGCTGCTCGTGTACGTTTCCTCCCCTTAGTTCCATTTTCTCAAAAATGTGTTTAAATGCAGAGGGTGAGGTTTCAGAAGACAAAGCAAATGTAAAACCATGAGGCGTAACCCTGTGAAATCATGGACTCATTACAGTAATTAAACACATTGTTCACTGTTATGGTATGTTTCACTTAATTAATGATACTTTTTACGTATAATTATATCATACTACTCTACTGTAGTAATTTTTTATAAAGAGTACTTTAGTCTAATTTATTTCTATAATATAAACTTTATATAAATAATGTTTATATGGGTTCTTCACTAATCACAGGGTCGGCGGTTCGATTCCCGGCCCACATGACTCCACATGCCGAAGTGTCCTTGGGCAAGACACCAAACCCCAAATTGCTCACGATTGCTCTGCTACCACTGGGGTGTGAGAGAGAGAGAGAGAGAGAGAGAGAGAGAGAGAGAGAGAGAGAGAGAGAGAGAGAGAGAGAGAGAATGAATGAATGAATGAATGAATGAATTCAGTACTCTAAGCACTGCAGTCTGGCCTTTTTAAATTCCTACCTGCATGTCTGCGCATGCTTGGTGTTTAATCATGTATTAACACTTACCTGTTGCTCTCACCAGAGGGCGCTCAGTGCTAAAAGTTCAAGCCACTTAATCTCAGCATGTTTATGGCGTCTCTCTTTATCAAGGAGACATCTGTGGTAATCAAGCTCAGGTCATTTTCACCCTGTTTGTGTGTCTGATTGATTGTGGGTCTGATACAAATTGTTTTGTACTTTTTATAAGCATTGCCACAAGCTTCAGACTCTTTATGTTTAGATATTTCCCCTCAGATTTTTTACATGATGTCGTTTCTTCAGTGTATTCTCTAACACCCCTTTAATGCCTTCAAAAGAAGAAGCGGTATCTTCAAGATTCACATCAAGAATATTAACACTACATCAAAACAAGCTCATATTAGACCAGTTTTAGTAAAAATATTAATGCATGGTTTTTTGGCGTGACAGCGGCGAGTTCCGGTTACCTTGACATCACGTGCATACCCAAGCATGTCCTGGAGGTAGCTGTTTCGGCACAGTGCCACCTAGTGGTCAAGAGATATGAAAAATTGAAAATTTTGCGAATAACTTCTGAACAGGTTGACCAAAAATCACGGGTCGTGTCTCATTAGATTCGAGACGGCATTCCGAGTCAAACGGTAACCAATTTTCCCATGTCGGCCATTTTGAATTTTGTATTAAAATGCTATATTTGACAAACCCATCGTTGAGAAACTCGATGCGTGCCGTAGGCACCATGGCCTGAAAATACACAGGAAGTTTTGAGGAAAAGTCAAATGAAATTTAAATAAATGCTAATAGCTTAGGAATGTTTGTGCCTATTGTAATGAACGTGGTCGTGATGGATTCCGTGAGTCATGCCGAGAACAATGATATCAATTATGCCATAGTATTTCTCACTTAAACAGAAGAAAATACTTACCGTTCCTCTAATAAAAACATCTTACTTTCACTTAATGATTTCCAAAAAAATTTCCAAAATGTTTTAATCCTCTTACGCCACAATTTACCAAAAATTACTAGTTTATTATCTATTAAAGAACGTCATGTGTTTTATCCGTTTATAGTTACATTTAATGTTGGCAAGATGAGTTAGTTCCTGTTGTCACTTATATTTTAGCAGCTATGAACATTCCCTCATTCGTTCCGTTACATTTGATACCGAGGCTCTGAAACATGTTTTGAATGACGGAAACAAAATCCCACAGAAACACCGTATCGAGGCTTGTGTTGTTTTCAGACTGATGATAAACGATTCCTCTGCCGTGAGGTTACGACTCGGTGACACTTTCAATAATCTGCACTCATGACATAACAGGAACACAAACAAACAACACAAACAGAGAAAACAAGTATAGCTGTAGGTTTTTAGAAAAAATAAGATTTATTTAACATGCGCCCAGCCATTCCACTTCCTGCCTGAATACTTGCAGTGAACTGTAACGTTGAACTTTAGCAACTTGTCTATGTAAAGCTAACGGCACAAGGTGTGTGTGTGTGTTCGGGAGAAAACAAAACATCCAATACACTATGTTCATCCGTCTTATTGTCTCTCTCACACACACACACAAAACAAGATCCCGTCTGCCATTAACCCTGATTGCATCCTGTTGTGATTCTCAAGCTCCGCCCCATTTTCTCTGATTGGTTAGCAGTGATTTAGAACCTACTGAACTTTGATGGATAGAAACACTTGTGTCTGTGTGTCTGTGTATTATGTAAAAACATACAACATTAGGAGAGCCACACACAGATCCAATTGTAGTTAACTACAACTCTAACATTTTAATTAAACTGTAATAACATCCTACATGTTTAATATGCGCTTATTAAGCATTGTGAAGCTCCTTAATTCCCCCCGACTGTTGAACAGGGATGTGTGCGTGTATATACACACGCACACACACACACACCCACACACACCCAAACTGAATATTACAGTGCGTTTTATCCCCATAATACATGTGAAGAGTAACTGATCTTCTCATGGTCCAGCACTTAGCACGCTCAGGAGCAACAGGAGGCACAGATTTAAGTGTGTTTGTGTGTGTGTGAGATCAGTCAGGAACATAAAGTACACACTCTTCACCTTTATCCAGTTCACACTGATACGACATTACATCAGAGCAGAGAGAGAGAGAGAGAGAGAGAGAGAGAGAGAGAGAGAGAGAGAGAGAGAAAGAGTGAGAGAGAGAGAGAGTGAGAGAGAGAGAGAGAAAGAGTGAGAGTGAGAGAGAGTGAGAGTGAGAAAGAGGATACACAGATGGAAATAAAATGGACAGAATAAGACATAGATATATAGATAGAGAGGGAGACCTGAGAGAGTCCAGCATTAGGGAGTGAGTCAGAGCAAAGTTCCCCTGTTTAAAGTGCACACATACATCCAGAAGCAACTCTGACCCACCCTCACACCCCTCACACCCCTCCCGTCTCTGTGTGTGTGTGTGTGTGTGTGTGTGTGTGTGTGTGTGTGTGTGTGTGTGTGTGTTTAGTAGTCCTCCACCCAGCCGTTCTCCTGGATAAAGGCATCGATCACCTCCTTCATGGCCAGGTTAGGGATCAGCTGATCCTGGGTCAGGGGACTTCGGGTCACGGGGTCAAAATGGCCGACACGCTACACAGATGGAGGGGGGGGTAAAGAGAGGCTTATGAGGGAATGAAATGTTTAAAAACACAATTTGATGCAATTTTGAATTGTCGTCCATTGTGTATGTGTTTGTGCAGGTACCTGTAAGTGCTCCTCGATGTCTTTGCGGTCGTATGTGATGCCGCTCGGTGTGATGCACGGTTCCCTCATTAGCTCAAAGCTGATCTTTCCACACAGATAGTCAGGGATCTCTCGCTTCTACACACACACACACACACACACACACACACACACACACACAGCACCTGTAAATACACACTCATCTTGTAATTTCAGCACAGTCTTTTTGCCGTTCAACAACACGTGAGGAAAACAATGACATTCCTAAAACTGTCACGTGATCATTCATCATCACCTCACTAACACACACACACACTCACCCAACTCACCTTCCTCTTCTCATCCACTTGGGAAAAGAGCTCATCCATGTCCATCAGATATTTATCCTTACACACACACACACACAAATTAGAAACACAGCAGTGTGTTTACTCCTTTATTAAACACTGAATCTGAAACGGTGTCTCTCACGTGTTTGGTTTTGATTTTGCTGATGTCACTGTCGATCAGATTGTCATCACCCTGCTTCTCTCTGTAGTCTTCGAGTTCCCTGCACACACACACACACACACGTTAAGCAGAGTGTTGATGGCAGTCAGCATTACACCAGGCGTTAGTAACGGAGTGTGGATTTACCGCTCGCGCTCAGCCAGGATGAGTTTGGTGAGATAGGCGTGCAGCTCGTTCTCCTGGCTGATGCGCTTCTCCTCCATGCTGTTCCATCGCTTCTTCTTGGCGTAACGCAGGGCGCTGGGAATATCATCGCCAAAGTTCAGACGCTGCTCTTTAGCCAGGTTATACGCTGTGTGGAAACAGCGGCAGCACAGCGGTTAGTTCACGTCTTAACATGCCTTTAAAATGCATCCTTATATTACTTTAATTAGAATTAATGGGGAAATCAACTCCCCAATTACAACCTAGTCCATTAGGTATACATGATTAGTACGCAACTGTTGTGAGGAAAATAAAACAATAATACGGTGGATATTAAAAAAGTTTACACACCCCTGTTAAAATGGCAGGTTTCTGTGATGTAAAAAAAATTAAGCCAAGATAACTCATGTCAGAACTTTTTCTACCTTTACTGTGAAATTTTAACCTAGATTCAATGAATAAGATCCATTTTAGGGGTAAAAATAAAAAAGGTACAATAACCTGGGTGCATAGGTGTACACACCACTAAACTAATACTTAGTTGAAGCACCTGTAGATTTTCTCAAAGCATTCAATCTTTTTTGGTGAGAGTCCATCAGTTCGGCATCTTGTCTTCACTTAACAATATTTTGCCATTCTTCCTTGTGAAAGTGTTCTAACTCTGTCAAGATTGTTTGGGAGTCTCCTGTACACTGCCCTCTTCAGGTCTAAACACAGACCTTTGATTGGATTTAGGTCTGGACTCTGGTGGGGACGTTGACCTTGTTTAGGTGAAGCGGTTCCTTTGTTGATCTGGAGGTCTGCTTCGGGTCATGGTCATGCTGAAAGGTGAAATTCCTCTTCATCTGAAGTGCTTTAGCAGAAGCTTTTGTGACAGAATTCACTGGTATTTGGAGTTACTCATTATTCCCTCCACCCTGATTAGAACCCCAGTTCCATCTGAAGAAAAAAAGCCCCAAAGTGTGATGCCGGCACCACCGTGCTTCAACGTGGGTATGGTGTATTTTGGTGATGTGCTGTGTTTTTGTGCCAAACATATCTTTTGGTATTATGGCCAAAAAGTTCAGATCATAACACTTCATTCCAGATAGTTTTGGGAGACTGGATGTATTTATTTTATTTAAAAAAATTTTTTTTTTTTTTGGGGGGGGGGGGGGGGGGGGGGGGGGGGGGGGGGGGGGGGGGGGGGGGGTTAAAAGGCTTCCGTCTTGCCCCCCTACCCCACAGCCCAGAGATATGAAGAAATTGGTGTCACATGTAGGGAGTACCCAGTATTTATCAGAAACTCCTGCATTATTTTACTGTTGCTGATATGGTTTTCTCCTGATCTTCTCATCAGTTTTAGAGGGACGTCCTGTTCTTAGTAGTGTCACTGTCTTACCATATTTTCTCCACGTGTTGATTATTGTCTTTACAGAGTTCCATGGTATATCCAAAGCAAAATATTTGGAAATATTTTGTAACCTTCTCCTGATTAATAATTTTCAACAGTGAGATACCGTGCCTGGTCTGTTAGCTCTTTATGGCCCATGACTTTTCCAGTTGTATGTTACCCAGAAGATGTCAGGAGAATCCTACAGGAACAGCTGGACTTTATTTAGGGTTAATCAGTCACTTTAATTGAAGGCAGGTGTACACTAATTAGTATTTAAAATGAGTTTGAATGTGATTGGTTGATTCTGAACACTGACACCTTCCCAGTTATAAAAGGGTGTGTACAGTTATGCAAGCTGGGGATTGGAAGTTTTTATTTTTATTTTTTTCACCAAAAACATTTCTGGGTGTTGTTCACATGATATTTATATATTATATTTATTACACGTGGTATTTATTTGAAATTTCACAGTAAAGGTGAAAAAGGTTCTGACATGATTTAACTTCATTTTTTTACATCACAAAAACCTGCCATGTTAACAGGGGTGTGTAGACTTTTTACACCCACTGTATATATTCAGCATGTATTATAATATCTCTATATTAAACTCTTTACACATGTGTGTACCTCTTTGTAGATTTCCGATAGCCTCTTCATAGTTCTCCAGCTCCAGATGACACTGACCCAGGAAGAAATGTGCTTTCACTGACTGGCTGTCCAGCTCCAGCGCATGTTTACAGTCGGCCAGAGCCTTATCATACTGCTGCAGCTTCACGTAGCACAGCGCTCTATTAGTGTAGTACACCGCTACTGATGGGTTCCGGTTCTGCACAACAACAAACACCAGCACACAACATCAGGTTTACCTACTGATTAAGTATAAGATTTATATCTTCTTACGGAACAGGGCAAGCTTCTGCAGGAAACTCAGACCTACAGTGCCATCTAGTGGGCAACTGGAGAGGCGACTACCGTACCCGACCGCTCACCGAGGCGACTACCGTACCCGACCGCTCACCGAGGCGACTGCCGCACCCGACCGCTCACCGAGGCGACTACCGTATCCGACCGGTCACCAAATTGACTACCGCAGCCGACCGCTCACGGAGGCGACTACCGCAGCCGACCGCTCACCGAGGCGACTACCGCAGCCGACCGCTCACCGAGGCGACTACCGCAGCCGACCGCTCACCGAGGCGACTACCGCAGCCGACCGCTCACCGAGGCGACTACCGCAGCCGACCGCTCACCGAGGCGACTACCGCAGCCGACCGCTCACCGAGGCGACTACCGCAGCCGACCGCTCACCGAGGCGACTACCGCAGCCGACCGCTCACCGAGGCGACTACCGCAGCCGACCGCTCACCGAGGCGACTACCGCAGCCGACCGCTCACCGAGGCGACTACCGCAGCCGACCGCTCACCGAGGCGACTACCGCAGCCGACCGCTCACCGAGGCGACTACCGCAGCCGACCGCTCACCGAGGCGACTACCGCAGCCGACCGCTCACCGAGGCGACTACCGCAGCCGACCGCTCACCGAGGCGACTACCGCAGCCGACCGCTCACCGAGGCGACTACCGCAGCCGACCGCTCACCGAGGCGACTACCGCAGCCGACCGCTCACCGAGGCGACTACCGCAGCCGACCGCTCACCGAGGCGACTACCGCACCCGACCGCTCACCAAAACGACTACCGCACCCGACCGCTCACGAGGCGACTACCGCACCCGACCGCTCACGGAGGCGACTACCGCACCCGACCGCTCACGAGGCGACTACCGCACCCGACCGCTCACCGAGGCGACTACCGCACCCGACCGCTCACGGAGGCGACTACCGCAGCCGACCGCTCACCGAGGCGACTACCGCAGCCGACCGCTCACCGAGGCGACTACCGCACCCGACCGCTCACCAAAACGACTACCGCAGCCGACCGCTCACCGAGGCGACTACCGCACCCGACCGCTCACGGAGGCGACTACCGCACCCGACCGCTCACGGAGGCGACTACCGCAGCCGACCGCTCACCGAGGCGACTACCGCACCCGACCGCTCACCGAGGCGACTACCGCACCCGACCGCTCACCAAAACGACTACCGCACCCGACCGCTCACCGAAACGACTACCGCACCCGACCGCTCACGAGGCGACTACCGCACCCAACCGCTCACGGAGGCGACTACCGCACCCGACCGCTCACGGAGGCGACTACCGCAGGCAACCGCTCACGGAGGCGACTACCGCAGCCGACCGCTCACGGAGGCGACTACCGCAGCCGACCGCTCACCGAGGCGACTACCGCACCCGACCGCTCACGAGGCGACTACCGCACCCGACCACTCACGGAGGCGACTACCGCACCCGACCACTCACGGAGGCGACTACCGCACCCAACCGCTCACGGAGGCAACGGCCGTACCCGACCGCTCACGGAGGCAACTACCATACCCTACCGCTCACCGAAACAATTACCGTACCCGACCGCTCACGGAGGCAACTACCGTACCCGACCGCTCACCAAAACAACTACCATACCCGACCGCTCACGGAGGCAACTACCATACCGCTCACCGAAACAATTACCGCACCCGACCGCTCAACGAAACAACTACCGTACCCGACCGCTCAACGAAACAACTACCGTACCCGACCGCTCAACGAAACAACTACCGTACCCGAAAGCTCACCGAAACAACTACCGCACCCGACCGCTCACGGAGGCGACGACCGTACCCGACCGCTCACGGAGGCAACTACCATACCCGACCGCTCACAAAGCTATCCATCATACCTGGCCTATCATACATGTAAATACAATACCTGATGGATCACAGAGGTATGTAATATACGTTACCTATCAGAGAGGTAACTACCGTACCTGGCTGATCAGAGAGATAACTACTGTACCTGACAGATCAGAGAGGTAACTACCATACTTAACCAATCACAAATTTAATTCACCTGACCAATCAGAGAGATAACTACTGTACCTGACAGATCAGAGAGATAATTTACCCGCCCAATCGCAGGGGTAACTACTGTACCTGACCACTCACAGAGGTAATTTACCTGACCAAACTGAGAAGTAACTACCATACCTACCCAATCACAGAGGCAACTACCTTACCTGAATAATCACAGAGGAATTTTACCTGACCAGAAACACATTCTGTCCATCAACGATTATCTATTCTAATGTCTGACTGCACTCCTCCTACCAAACCACACACACACTCACGATAGCTTTGCTGTAGCAGGTGACGGCCTCCTGGTACTTCCTGCAGAGGAACAGGCGGTTGCCATGCTCTTTGAGCTCCTGAGCTGAGGAGCAGCTCTTCTCCGGGCTGCCTGCCATCTTCTCCACGGGCTCGGCACCGGCCGCCGCTTCCCCCTGCTGCTTCCCAATCCTGTTCCCCGTCTCTTCAGCTAACACACACACACACACACAAAACATACATGTGCATATAACAACCATGTTCCACATCTATTCAGATAAAACACCTTTTTGGATGGAATTCGTAACGACACAGTGATACTTTAGCACACTGCATATGATAAATCTGCATCTGTATTTTATTTATCTATAGGATTTAAAGCAGGATGCTAACACGATGCTAGCTGAGCTAAGCTAGACTTTGGTTTGGAAAAAGATCAATTGCGCAAGTCATCGTCACAAATTCCCCAAACTGTTATTAACCAGTATAATCATAACATTATATTTCAAATAGAGCAAGTTAAAATAAATAACTTACGGCAAATAAACAGTTTGGTGAATTGATATGAAATAATGAGCTACACAATTAGATGTGTAATATAATAACTGCTCTAGTTACACAGCTCCTTTAACGCTGAATAAACTAATCACAGTTTATATAAATCTATTGAACACATCCTGTGGGCTGTTCTCCAAACCGAGACGTACCGGTTGTAAACACAGCTTTCTTCCACACCGCAGCACCTCCTGCCCCGGTTACACAGCCGAGACACAGCCGGGAGCCTCAATCGCTAATGCTAGTGCTAGTGCTAACGCTAACGAGCTCTGTGCCTACCGAACTAAATCGCTCTGTCTTTCTCTTGTCTCTGCCTGCGGTTATATAATTACCAAACCCATTATGGAAGAAAAAATATCGCCATGTTTACTAAAACTAAAGAAATTCAGACATTATATATCAACGTGAAAAAACGCTATCATCTTGCAGCTTGTTTTGGTTACATGACGTGTGACGGCCATAACAGAAACCTCAGTTACGTAAAGTTGCGTCGCCTACAACGGACGTAAATGCGTCATCACGCAGAAGCAGCCGTCTCGCGCGTGACGCTCGGACGTCAGCTAAGTGAACTCGGTTGATGAATCGACTCCTTCGGATCATTATATATTTATATATAAATAGATATATTTTCATATATACATACTTATATATAAATAAATATATATATAATTATATATAAATATAAATGGCTCTAATATATAAGATCAAATAAACTTGTATTTTAAACAGTCTCATTTTTAAATCATGTCAAAGACTTCATTGAACTTCTGAGAATAATATTGTTTACTTGTTACTGATTAACATTTTATTATAAATAATCAGCAGTATCTTCCCCTACCTGAAATCCACTTTGATCATCTCAGTACTCAGTGATATTTCAGTGCTGTGGGTAATTACAGAGCAGGAACTTTTAGGAATCTTAATTTTTAAAAAAAACAAACAAAACAAGAAAATAAGAGGCATTAAAATACCAGCTCTGACACACTATCGTAGGATTAAAATAATTAAATAAATAAATAAACAAACAAACCTAACTGCAGAATAAGACACTTTTCTGAGAAACACTCACACAAATCCAGACACAACAAGCTGGTGTTGATAAAATCCGTTTAATAATGCATCAGGGAGGGACGAGACAAATCAGAGGGAGATTATAAAAGAACAGGAAGCGGAATAAGGAGAAGAATTATACACAGTTATGAGTCCTATATTATTCAGTTCATCACACTGATGTCTAACCTTCAGCTCCGGCAGGAGTGTGGGGCATTAATCTCAGTCATCTGTTTGGGGAATCAGGCTGCCACACACACACACACACACAGAGAAGGACAGGTCCACACTAAACCTCTAACAGGTCGAATTCAGTCAAAGCAGTTTCTCCCCAGACTCAGAGTGTAAACACTACAAAGACCATAATGCACTGGGGCACAGCAAACATGGTGTAAAGGCAGTGCTGATCATTCCCACTGACAGGACTGAGTGGAATAAAGAGCAGTGACTCAACACTGCACTTGTCTGTGTATCGGTACATAAAAACGAAACGTAAAAGCTGGGGGGGGTCAGGGTGTGAGAGGGTAGAAGGATGTACGCATAGCCAAGTGACACAGTAGTTCCCATGGTAACTGTGCCAGAGGGGATTGTGGGTAATGGCCCTCAGAGCTCTCCGGACTCTCTGTCTCCGGAGCGACGAGACTCCGCCCTCCCGTTAAGACGGTCCCGGGATGACCTGAAACACACATGCATACCATTACCATGTCCAGGTTGTCACTGCAATTAAATGTCTATCTGTGTGTGTACCTGTGTACGTGTTCTCTGGCAGAGTGGGCAAGTGTGTGTACCTGTGCGAGTGCTCTCTGCGAGGGCGTGATTGAGATCTGGAGCGTGATCGGTGTCTCCTGCGTCTCTCTCTGTCTCTGGACCGAGATCTTGATTTGCGTCTCTCTTTCGAGGACGAGCGAGATCTCCGCCGTCTCCTCTCTCTCTCACGCTCGCGATCACGAGAACGAGACCTACACACACACACACAAATAATGAGTCATTATCAGGTTCTCCCTTCTCAAGATAAAGAGAACTCAGCTTCTCTTTACACATGAGAGAGTAAAATCAAAGTGCGTGTGTGTGTTCCTGACCTCCTGCGCTCCCGGCTGCGTGATCTGGTCCTGCAAAAATACAAAGGAATTTTTTTTATTGTAATTTTTAAAAAATCAGTTACACTTATATTTATCACCCTTGTGGCGATCACACATACACAGTATACGTGTGGTGATGTTCCTCACCTCTTCCTCATCCTCTCCTCACGCTCTCTCTCCTCTCTCCGCTTCAGTCTCTCCTGGTTTCGTCGCTCCTGCTTATCCAGGACCGTTTTCTACACACACACACACACACACACACACACACACACACACACACACACACACACACACGTCACACAGAGCTCTGTCTCACAGGAAATGCACAGATTACTTCACACCACACACCTTTAGCTGCTCCAGCTTTTCTCTGATCTGGATGAAGCCCAGGTGCAGTTTCCCACCGAAATGGTCGGCAAGGCGACGGTCATTGTCATGGAGACCCAGATAGGCGGAGCACACCTCACACACACGGAGCTTCTGCTGCTGGAAACTAGAAGCAGGCATCGAGTTCCTGTACTCCTCCTGCACACACACAATCACATTCAGGTGAAAAGGTACATCATTTCAGTCCAATCTATACGTTCACTGCAGCTTTGTGTGTGTGCGCACGCACGCTTACCTCCGCATCCTTCTTCTTAGTGCGCACTTTCTCCACTTCCTGTAGCACCTTCTGCGCTTCATCCACGTTTCCCTCAGCACCGAGCTGCTCCGCCTTCGCCAGCAGCTTCCCGATCTCCTCGTTCAGCTCGTGCACCTTCTCCGCCTTCACAACAGCAATTACATAAACGTGTAAGCAGCGTGTAAAGCATGTGATGGGTGAGGCCATACAGAGCATGACTGGTGAATATACAGTGATTTTATATAATAAAAGTAACAGCTCTAACCTTGGCAGCGACCTCAGCGCTGATCTCTTCCTGCGTTTCGGCGAGGCGTTTCTTCGCCAGTTCGGTTCTGCGGTCGCAGTCGGCGATGAACGACTCCAGGTGATCCACGGCCTGAACGCAGAGCAGAACATACACGGCACAGTCATTACACAACTGACCTCGTTACTAGGGCTTGGCGATATAATCGATATAATATCCATACCGTGATAAATGATCACACAATACACTTTCATGATATCTCGCTGGTATCGAGATGGGGTTTCTTTTTTACATTTTGTATAGTTACAAATTAAATGGTACTGAATGGAGAGGGTTTTTTTTTTTTGCCATATCTCCCAGCACTAATTCATACAGCAGACACATCAAACACAGCACACTCACGTCCAACTCGAAGAACAGATCTCTCTCTTTAGATGCGATCTCATAGTCCGCCCTCAGGGCCAGGTCGTGGATTTTGGAGCACTCGCCCAGGTCCATACGCTACACACAGAGAGAGAGAGAGGGAGAGAAAGTTATTCTATCCTGAGGAGCTTTTATTAATATATTACATGGTATCTGGGTGCCAATACTTGTACTCACCGTGCCGGAGAGGATGTCATGTGGACAGCAGTTCAGCAGGTGAGACTTACACACTCGCTCGTCCGTGAACTTCACCCGCTGTCGAGACTCGTCTCCTGCAACAGCAACACGCGCATGCAGTGAGCGAAAACACACACGCACACCTGAACACGCCTCTCTCTCTCTCACACACACACATACACACTCTGCTAAACCTGGGGGGAAGGGGTAGGACCTCACAGTAGAGGGGATGATGGGAATTTACAGCTAATTAATACGGGGCATAATTTTCAGAATGAACGTCTTCGCAGGGAGTTCCTTAATGAAATGTATATATAAAAAATGTAAACAATATTTATATAGAAAGCAGTTGAGAAGGGGCAGAGGGGTGTGTAAGTTTAACTGGGGCAGTGGAGGATGTGTACTGCTTATGTAGAACATGGCGCCTGGGCTCAAGATGGCAAACAGCGATATTTAACACACACAACATGGTTACCAAGGAGACCTGGAGGAGTCCGTGCTGGCTTCCTGTGGAAATAAAACCAGTCCTGTTTAGAAAGGACTAGGTTCATGCAGATACACATCTACGTAGCTTAAGTACACACGGAAAATTATCAGCTCTGTCCACTAGAGGGCAGGATGGAGATGTCAGACAGGTTTCCATTGCGACCAGTACAATTTTTAGGGGGATTTTTTTCCAGACACACTGATGAACTCTGGTTCTCGTACTAATAAAGACAGTAATCTAACATTATAGCCATCTACACGATCAGTTAGACACGCAGGAGATGAAAGGACATTCGTGATAAACGTGTTGTGCGTGTTAAATATCGTAACGTATTGTACAGGTGATTATCAGCTTCCACTCCTTCAGTGAATAACATGGTGAGGGAAGGAAAAGAAAAACACACAAAACCAAATTAAACATGAAAATAAGAGCATGAACTGTTAGTTTAATACACACTGCGAGCTCTCTCTCGCACTTGCTCGCTCACTCTTTCGCGCTCTCTCTCTCTCTCTTTCTCTCTCGCCCATACTGTACCCGCCTGGAGCTCCAGCCCTTCGGTGGCCTTATTAAAGATTAAAAAGCTTTTCTTGACCAAACCTGCAATGAGGAAGTTGGGAATCATACACAAGAGTCAAAGTGCAGAGCGTGGGCGCAGGATTGCAGGATTGTTTTCTTTCTCTTTAAATGTAGTCCTGTGTCAGTCAGCGTACTAAGGCAGCGCAAACGGCGGCGGCGCACGTTAAAGCCCGCCTGCTTTTCTTTTGTTATTTTTTTTAATTTCTCTTTACTGTGGCTGACAGAATAAGTTGTGGAAAAGCAAATATCATTGACTACCATTGCTGTGTGATTATAATTGGATCATAACAGCGTTAAAAATCATGTGTGACTCACGGCTCGATGAACATGAGGCTTTTCTGCAACTCCCGTGCAGATTGATGTAGGCTGGCAAAGATACACTGAACCTTAATGAATAGAATAAAGGGGCCACAATTGTTCAGTCTGCAGGAAACATGAATTCAGCTCAGCACTCATACACACAATATACACACACACACAGATACACACTCACACACACACACTCGCGCTCTCTCTCTCTCTGTGGCAGTGGAGGCCCTCAGCTCGACTCACATTTCACAATTTAACTCGCTCCCATTGCCTACTGAACACGGCCGAAGCCGCACACATCATCATCATCATCATCATCATTTCCTAAGGCACGGTTTCCTCAGAAATGCCATTTAACAGTCATAAAAACGGCGCGATTACATCTAAATCTCATGGGACAGCTAGAGATACGCAAGCGGCGGGCGATAGAGAAAAAATCTTCACTACCTTGAACTCACTGTGAAGGATGCGAGTGTTTGTGTGAGCTTGTTTCCTGTGCAAGCTGAATATCCAGATCGTGCTAACTGGCGACGTAAGCAGAACATAATCAATTGGTAATTTTGCTAATCTGAGGTCTATCGTTAAAGGATCTTCATCACGCAGGAATAATCTGACATGGAGAAGACTTCGGGTAATAATCTTAAAAGAACACAGAGTAAAACTGGACTATGATGTTTTTTATTGGAGCATGTAGCTACCAAGAAACAGAAGCACAATAGAGGCGTGGCCTAAAGTCTGATGGCCGGGTTATATGCGAGAAGTCGACTGATTTTGACGAGTAATCAGTATAGATAGTTTTTCAGGGTGCGGGAGCGACTAAGAAGGATCCTCGGTCATAACACACAATAGCAACCTCTAAAGGCGAAATAAAAACTATCGCTGACTAATTTTGTTGTTGTATTTGAAGTGTTTGATTCATGTTGGAGGTCTTTTTTTATTTGTTATTTGGAATGTTACTTGTCTTTAATATTCATCAACAGTTAATATATATTAATACTAAGATGTTTTTCATTACAAAAGTACATTTTCATAGCACAGTCAGTACTGTTTATTTTTGTAATAAAATTCAGAATTACTTTACTTTGAATTTTGTTTTCATTCAGTATCAATTTTAAAAACTATGGGTTGATTAATCGGTTATAGGCAGGTACTGCTATCTATCGGTCGACCGCTGGATAAGTTTTTACATCAGATTTGATTGGACTCATTGTGACTTTTTAAATAAGCAAATGCAGTAATTGAAGCAAAAGCGTACGTTACTTGTTAGCTACAATCGCTTCACATGAAGAGAAATGTGTCTTTGGTTGATTGACTACATTCAGATATTAATCACAATTACATATGAGGTTTTTAATCATCTAAGATCTCATTTCATAAAATTTTATCAGCCAGGGTGATGAAGCATGATCTTATTAACCCTTTCATGCACACTATCCACACTTATTAATTACAGCATTCATTAATGGGTGTATCTTTTTAAAGTAAAATTTATTTATATCATCTCCAAAATCACTCAACACCATTACTGTAATTTAATATTAATCATTATCCTGATTTCTGTTCACATCTAGATTCGCTATTCTCAATGCATCAAGTTTCTGATACCCCAATGACCACCTTTGCTTTCCCCCCCAAACTAGTATATTCGTGATAATGTTTTTAATTTGGTACATGTTAAGAATATGGATAAGTTGTTGAAAATGATATTTTCTTGCATTAAGTATTTTAGACTTGAATGTTAAAGATTTTTTCGGGAATATGTATTCATTTTCCGTCACTCGTGGTACTTTTTCTCTTATGACATGAAATGTCATGTTTAAAAAACGTAAATAATCTGGACGTGCTTTTAATCGTGTATACAGTAAAGACTTATTTGTATTTAATTGTTTGGCGGTTAAATGATAAGGCATTATCTAGCAGGTTTGCTAAGGCCATTGTTCGCAGTTAGCTTAGCATAGACGAGATTATTGTGAACCCGTATTCTGACAGGATTTTGTACAAGTTTATTTTCGCTCCTGTGAAGCAAATCCATTTCTAATACTTCTAACAGACTAAATAGTGCCATTTCACACTATTTTTATTTTACAAAATATATATTTTTTAAAAATAGAAACATGTTCCTCAGAAATAGCAGCCAAAAAAGTTGAGGGACAATAAACTGTGATTTCTCGCTTTATTAAAATACCGTGTGATATCGCGATATTTCTGGGACGGGGGCGCGAGATTACCGCATCATCAATACTATCCACACAGCTGTAATGTTAACAAACGCTAATATGTAAATATATGATTTACCGATCGGAATCTTTTTAAAAATATATATAAAGTAAACGTTAATACTATAACGTTACAGAGTTTGTATAATTATATTAAGTTATCCGCGGATAGGCCTAAGCTACGCAATTAGCAACCTATATAAACAACTTGTGGCTCTGATCAATACAGTATTGGGGATGTAACCATTAAATGGCCGCATTTCGAGAGGAAAGTCGTTGCATGTTAATATCCGTGAAATGCATATAAAGACAATAAACACGGCACCACAATGAGCGGGTTTCTCCTCTCTCCAGCCTGTGCTAATGCTAGCTGGTTACTCACCGTCCCTCGCCGTTCCCATCAACTGATCGAGCAGCGCTCTCATTTGAGCCTGAGCCGACATCTTTCTGACGATTAAACTACCACGCGCGGTATTTACTCCCTTATAACATAAAGAATATAAACTCTAGCTGATGATCTTGTAAAAAATATTCCTATATTTAACTAACAGTCTGCTATTAATGGGGTAAAAAACATGGCCCCTTCGACACCACCGCCGTCTCTTCCTCTAGCAGGCGCTCGAGTGACGTAACACCTTTTTAGAGCCAATGAAGTCACGTCATCTTAAAGACGCAGGCCGCCGTAGTGAGTCACGTGACTTCGTTTAGCTTGGTAAACTGTTAATCTCAATGGGGTTTGTTTTAAAGTAGATAATTTTCCTTTATTTTTAATGACAATTTTAAAAAGTTGATTGAAGACTCATACAGAAGATATAGTCCAATAAACATTTTGGATGTAGTGAATGTAATGAAAACAACATAATAACTACATCCACATTTATATTTAATCAACTAGATATATTGCTTTGCTTGTATTTTTCTCATTTGTTAGTCGCTTTGGATAAAAGCGTCTGCTAAGTGAATAAATGTAAATATAGCTTTATGATCTTTTAATGGTGTGGGGAGTCAATGTGTGAACTTGTGTCCTCACATTATTGAATAGAATATCCCTCTAGATCAGGGGTGTCCAATCTTATCTGCAAAGGGCTGGTGTGGGTGCAGGTTTTCATTCCAATCCACCTGATTCCACCTGTTTAATCAGTTGATCTTGACTTTCAATAGACTCAGGTGTGGCTTCCGCTTGGTTGGAATGAAAACCTGCAGCCACACTGACCCTTTCTGGATAAGACTGGACACACCTGCTCTATATAGAAATACTGTTGAATACTTGGTTTAACTAGGTGAAAAAAATATAAGCATATATTATAACTATACAAGAAACTGTACAAACTGGTGTAAAGTGACAAGTGCTGTAACAGGTCAAGTCTGTCTGCAATATAAGTGGAAGGACATAAGTTATAAAACACTGAATGTAAAAATATAACACAGAAAGCATAAAACAGTTTAGAACAGTATAAAAGCTAAAAACATTCAATATAAAAAATACTCCGAAGTGTCTAAAACACTGTGTGAAAGACAGAATCGTAACAACTCTTCAGTGTGTTTATTATAGCTATGTTGTGAAGAAAAAATACAAAACGCGTGTGGTCTGTGCTGTTCGGGACACCGTACTGAGGGAATTCTGGATCTTTTCAGTGAGTCACTCGGCTCAGCTGAACAGTTAAACAGTTAGGAGCTGATTATTTCGACTCCCAAACAACACATTGCTACTTTTTGTTTATCTTTGCATATAGATCGATTAAATTGTTTAATAAAATCTCTTTCATTTATCAAAACAGCACTGTACTTCTCACTGCGCTCGGTTTAAAGCATAAATAAAATAAATGGCTCTTCAGAAAAGCGAGTCGACTCCCAACGGTTATTTAAAAGAGTCGGTTTAAAGAGTCGACTCCTTCGCGGACGAGTGTGAGTGTTGTGCAGAGGTAAGCTGTTATGAAACAGCCGCGTGTGTTTTAACGCGGAGATGAGCGTCTGAATTTCTCTGTTAGGAGATAAAAACACTAAAATGTGAGTATTATTCCTTCTTACAGTGGTGTTTAGAGAGAAAAAGAGTGGCGAAGTTAGTTAAAGTGTGTGTGTGTGTGTGTGTGTGTGTGCGCGCGCGCGCGCGCTAACAGGCTAAAGGAAGCAGAAGTTAAACCGCACGAGCTCAGATTGAAGCGGTTTTCTGTCTCCCTTTGTGTTGTTTATTTTTTTTTTATTAATAAGTAAACAGTTTATATTATTAATATAATATAAATGTTGTGTTTAAACATGTGTTAGTTATAGTGCTGTAATAAAGCAGTGTTGAGGTATTATTACAATGTGACGTGTTCAGGGTCACTACATTCTCTGTGTACACATTATTATTATTATATTAAATACTGATTATATATATATATATATATATATATATATATATATATATATATATATATATTACTAAATCCAACAACATAGGGCAAAAGGCCCCCCCCCCCCCCCCCCCCCCAAAAAAAAAATAAAAAAATTAAGGAAACAGGAACTGAATAAATAAATGATTGCTGGAGATGACAAATGAGAGAGTTCTAAAATAATCCGTTTTTAATTAACTTATTTTTATGACAATAAATAAATAAACTCTTAAATTGTTATTTCACTTATTTTATCCTATTATATTTATAGTTTAGGAAAGATATCAGTGTTTCTCCACATAGAAAAACACTAACACACACACACACACACACACACAGAGGAAATAAACATCCTCATTTATCAGACCTGTTATTACTGTAACACACTCTCTCACCGTGTGTGTGTGTGTGTGTTTTTAGGGTGTCACTATGGGTATTGTCATAGTAACTGTGAGCACTGCACTGCATAGTTAGCTTATTAACAGCATGATGTGTGTGTGTGTGTTTTTACAGAGGATTCAGTTAAACTGCTGAGCTGGTCCTGGTGCTCAGAGCCATGCTCTGTGTGTGTGTGTGTGTGTGTGTGTGTGTGTGTGTAAACGTACGTACGTACGCATGCGAGTGTGTGCGCGAGGGGATAAAAGGTTACCGGTTTCATGATAATGTTCCCCGGCAGTAAGAGGTGACTGATGACTGATTTTAATAACTGATATTCACAGATTAAGGGACTGTTTCTAATAATAATAATAATAATAATAATAATAATAATTATTATTATTATTATTATTATTATTATTATACACGAGTCTAACTTAAATAACATCTGAAGAGAATTCTCCTGAGCGCTGTCACTGCTTCCACCATGTTCTCTAACTGAGCTAAACCATTTTTATTATTATAAAAAATGAAAAACCACAGTGGGGCGGAGCTGCGTTGGGGGCGGAGCTGCGTTGGGGGCAGTGTGGGCGAAGCCACGTGTGGGGCAGTGTGGGCGAAGCCACGTTGGGGGCAGTGTGGGCGGAGCCGTGTTGGGGGCAGTGTGGGCGGAGCCGTGTTGGGGGTGGTGCCACAGTGCGTAAGTGATGTAATCGTGTGCGGTGAACACTGGGAACCGCGACTATCACAGCGAGCCTAATGACATCCATCACTTTATAGCAGAATATAAACCTGTGTAAATGATTCGAGTGTGTATCAGTACTTTGTACATTTACAGCACAGTTTAACACTACACTGATTATACTCATAGACTTGATATGAAATTTTCATACTGTTACATCTCTATAACTGTGTGTGTGTGTGTGTTAGGACTACTACAGTGTAAGTGTACAGTGTTTTGATTGCAACTGATTGTGTAATAGCAGCTGATGATCCGTAGGTCATGTGACTGTGAGCTGTGATTCCTTTGGCTATACTCTCTCTCTCGCTGTCTCACTCTCTGTCTCTCTCACTCTCGTTCTCTCTCTCTCGTCTCTCCCGCTCCCGCTGTTTCTCTCACGCTCTTTCTCTCTCTCTCGCTCGCTTGCTGTCTCTCTCGCTTGCTGTCTCTTGCTCTCTCTCTCGCTATCCTGCTCTCTCTCTCTGTCTCTCTCTAGATCCGTGATGTCAGACTCGGTGGCCCATACGACGGAAGCGGAGCCTCTGAAAGGCCGACAAGAAGAAACAGGTGGGCCCAATGGGCGGGGCTGTGCAGGCAAAGTGGGCATGGCTAAACTGTCAGGGTGGCGCACGGCGGCGTTCCTGCTCTCAATGTTCATCTGCCTGAGCGTGGTGTTCGCCTTCTCCTTCATCCTGCCCTGTCCTGTCAGACCACAGTACCAGTCCACCTGGAACCTGACTCTACCTGCTGCAGGTAACACACACACACACACACACGGCACCTGGAACTTGAGATAA
>NC_030416.2:37714067-37726567 GCF_001660625.3 Ictalurus punctatus
TATTGTTTACTCAGACTTTATCACTATAGGAAAGTAATTTACTCTGATATTTTATTTGAATACAATCTTATTCTGGTGTACAGATTGACTTTGATGAATGATGTCGTTGAAAGGCAGTGTGTGAAGATTTAAACACTAAACTGGAGGCCGTGAGCTTCCTTTGATTGTTAGCTGCATTCGCATTAACATTACCTCCAGGGCAAAGTTAAAGCACTTCACACACCAACACTAAACATGTCCTGGATAAGTAATGAGTTGCAGTGTAGATATACAGAGTGCCTTTGTGTGTGTGTGTGTGTGTGTGTGTGTGTGTGTGTGTGTGTGTGTGTGTGTGTGGAATAATGAACCAAAGCAGCTGGTTTAAACCCAAAGTTGTAATGATTATTATAGCTGCTCTGATCCTGTATAACACACTGTGCCTTACAGCGCCCTCATCCCCCGTTTCTTTCTGTAAAAGATAAACTAACACACTGTGACCTGTAGTGACCCCTAACCCACTCCTACACATTCACTCGCCACAAACCCAGGACAAAACACACAACCGAACTGAACAACAAGGAATATCCGAATAAAATGTGTGAAATAATCACTGAAAAAATGCACAGAAAAGAGAAATGTAAAAGAGCAAACACAATAGAACACAAACGTAAACAGTGTGTGAAAGAAAAATAACGGAAACGCAAATGACAACAACAACAACAGAAATCAACAAAATAAAATGATTAAAGAAAATGTAGAGATAAATGTACAAACAGCAACAAAACAAGAAAGGAAGGCAGAAAAGTAAATAAATGAATAATAAAGATTGGAGGAAAAGAAAGTCCTGAAAAAAGAACGACTCCTTCCTGCTCAGTTGATTATTATTACTATTTATTTATTTTTTTACTTCCTGCTTCCTGTTCAGTGATGATCCACGGCTGTACCTGCGTCACACTCGGATGCTATCCGTACTAAACAGTATCCGAGATGAAAATGTGTGTGGAAAAGGTGGAGTTTAAAAGTGCGTCTCAATTCATTCATCCGTTATTTCTCTTCTTCTCCACACGAATCTGACACTGTCTAATCTAACGCGCATCAGATTGGATCAGTTTCTGTTTAATGCTGCTGCTGTTTCAAGAAAAAAAAATCAATCCGTTTAAAAAACATTTTGAAAAGATGAGATTATTTTTTCACACATTCACTAAAATCTTTTTTTCTTCCATTTAAAAAAAGTATTTTTTTTTTCTGTCTGTTTCCATGGGAACCGGGTTTATCGTTAATCAATCAAAGCTTCTGCTCCCTGAACACTTAATCAACAGGACCATGTTGAGCAGGTGATGTGCTGTACTGCTCTGTGTGTGTGTGTGTGTGTGTGTGTGTGTGTGTGTGTGTGTGTGTGTGTGTGTGTGTGTGTGAGTGATGCTGGGTTTAATGTGAGGAGTCGATGTTATTAGATGTGATTAGTGTAAACCTGTAGATCAGGTATGTTCTGGATCTCATGCTGAATTTCTGAAAGCTGGAAACTGATTAAAGAGTGTAAATGTTTAATAAAGACACGGCTGAACTCAAATCATCTAGCTTTTAAGTTTTAACAGACTACAATTAATAATCACAGACTATACACTAATCTCACACACACACACACACACACACACACTATTATAACACTATCTCTACATTTTTTTCCTTCTTTCTTCTTTATTTCTTAGTTTATTTGTTTCTTTTTATTCTTTCACACTTTTCCATCGTTCCCTTTTCTTTCTTTCTTTTTTGTGTTTCACTTAACCAGAGACACCTTTTACCCATGATGCCTTGCACAGTCGAGTGAAAGTCACTCCATCAGTCATTAATAAAGTTTATTCGACTGGTTCCACTGCAAAGTGTAAACCTCAAGGGACTGTAGTACAAGTAGTTTTTAAACTTATTTAAGATTCTAATCAGTTATCACCAATGAACAGTGTGTGTTTTCCTCATCAGAAATCACACTAGTGCGCAGAGTTACAACCTGACTGCTGTAGAGTTTTAAATCTGAGATGTTTTATTATTTTATTCTTCTTTAAGTTTGTTATAAAAATGTAAAAGGAGGGAAAGCATTAGCAGCAGTGGAACAGTGTTAGTGTGTGTTATCAGGAACTCGTGTATCTGTGGGGAACCATGTCACGGAGTGATGTCACGGAGTGATGTCACGGAGTGATGTCACGGAGTGATGTCACGGAGTGATGCTTTTTGATGCCATGGAGATGCTCTGATTCTGATTCTATACCAAAACATGTTCTCTCTCTCTCTCTCACACACACACACACACACACACACTACTGCGTGTTTATAAGTTTGCATAAATGAAAGAAGATAAAAGGACGATCAGGTAAGCAAGAGAAAAATATTTGTTTGGAAAAAACAAGTTTTCTGTGTAATTAAAGGTCATGTGACCAGAACGACTTCAGACTAAAGATGTTACTAATGTGGTGGAGAAAAGCTTTCACACAGTTCAGACCCGGTTTTACTTTAAATTCCTCATTTTAATTTGTGTTAAATAAATAAAAAAAAATGATGAGGAGGAAATATCTTTATTTAATTGCTAAACAACTATTTTTTGTTATTAATATTTGTTGTATTAACTCTTATTCATGTTTTTCTCACGTTGTTTCTCAGTAATTTATCATTTTAATTGATCAGAGATGGAGGCTCTGGAGAAGGAAAGAGATGAAATGAAGGGAACATTTCAGGTTGATAAAGACAGTTTGGTGCTCCAGCTTGAGGAAGAGAGAAGAAACATGGAGAAGGAGAAAGAGAGATTCGAGCTCCAGCTGAGAGACAGTGACGCCAGAGAAGCTCAGATGAGAGAAGAGATGGAGGCTCTGGAGAAGGAAATGGATGAAATGAGGAGAACATTTCAGGCTGATAAAGACAGTTTGGTGCTCCAGCTTGAGGAAGAGAGAAGAAACATGGAGAAGGAGAAAGAGCGATGGGACAAAATGGAGAGCAGGCAGCAGATAGTTAAAGGTGGCTGGAAAAAACATTGTGATGTATTGGTGCAAATGATTGTTGAAAAGGAAGAAATGCTGGAGGAGATAACAGTAGAGGTGGAAGCCCTGAAAGGAACCGTGAGAGAACTTAAGCAAAAAGCAAGGGATATGGATCCTGAGATGATGGAGGAGCTCAAGGAAGTCGATAAAAGGCTGAGGAACTTTGGTCCAAAGTGGTTCCAGAAGCTCAGGAAGAAGAAGAACATGAAGAAAAGACAGTACCTGGAGAAAGAGATAGAGAGACTTGAGCTCCAGCTGAGAGACAGCAAAGCCAGAGAAGCTCGGTCCACAGAAGTGATTAATATTATGATGAAGGAAAGGCTTAAGATGAAGAGACAGTTAGCGATTCATGGCTTGTTGACAGACATATTTCAGAGAAGGTCTAAAAGGGAAAATGACGAACAGCAAGAGAGATTGGATCTCGAGCTGAGAGAGAGCATGGCCAGAGAAGATAGCACAACGGACATGATTAATGCTCTGGTGAAGGAAAGGGTTGAAATGATGAAAAGGTTTCAGGAAGAAAAGGAGAGCATGGCACTCAAGCTTAAGACCGAGAGGGAGAACATGGAGAAGGAGAAAAATCAAGAGAGATTCAAGCTCCTGAAGAGAGAGAGAGAGGCCATGGAAGAGTTCATGGTGGAAAAAATGAATGAACTGAGGACACAGTTTCAGGCTGAAAAGGGAAGGATGGAGAAGAAGATTCTGGAGAAGGACAAAATGCTGGAGATAACAGAAGAGATGGAGGACTCTGCAGAAATGAAGAAGAAAGCAGGAATGAAGGAGGGACTCAATAAAGTCGATAAGAAGCTGAAACACTCTCCCCTACAGTGTTTCCAGAAACTCTGGAAGAAGAAGAACATCAAGGGGAGACAGCAGATGGAGAAAGAGCAAAAGAGACTCGAGCTCCAGTGGAGAGAGAGCGACGCCAGAGAAGTTCAGATGAGAGAAGAGGCTCTGGTGGAGGAAAGATTTCAGCCTCAAAAGGAGAAGATGGTGCTGGAGTTTGAGAAGGAGAGGGAGAACATGGAGAAGGACCTGCATCAGGTTCTGGTGACAGTGGTAATCTGAAAAAACGAGGAAGGTGAGGAGAGAAAAATCTGTGAAACGCCAAAAGATTTACACTTTGGGTCGAGTTCAGAGTCGCTTCAGTTCAGAAGATACGCGAGTAGATGCAGTAGATTTAGACTCGTGCTGTTCAGGTGTTTAACTGGATTTTCTGAGCAGAACATTTATTGAAGCGACCCGTGTATAGCTCACAGCTCTGTGGTGTTTAAATGACTCCATTAACAGAGAGCGTGAGGACGGCTGACCTGAGCACACAGCAGCATCAGCAAGTTCGGCCATCAAGAGAGAGAGAGTGGAATGATGTGGACTTGCGTACACACACGAAGGTACTCACGGGCTGCGAGTAGTGATACGCAGGAATGACCTGCAAAAGCAGGTAAGGCAACTTTAATGAAAGTCTGTGCAACAAATCCAAAGACGTGAGGCAGAGGCAAAAAAGAAGAAACAGATACAAGTCAGACGATCCACAAACAGGATATCAGAAAGAGACAAAATACGTAATCAGTAAACAAAGTCAAAGTCTGAACCAGTATAAATCAGGTGGCAAAATACAATGTCTGGGTAATGTCAGAGACACCAAGGAATTGAGTGTTTACTTCACAAAGAGCTGGCGGTACAACGCCTCTATATGAAGAGGTGTGTGTGTGTAATTGGGATCAGGTTTGCCTGATCAGAAGTCCGATGATTGCGAATGAGGTAGTGTACCTTGGCTTGGGCACAGGCAGTACAGGAAGATACGCCTCGGTGCATGTCGGAAAACATGTCCAGCCACCATCTGTTTTTTTTGTTGTCATTTAAATTGTATCTACACATCGCCTGTCATTTTTTGTTTGTCGTTTAAAACGTATCTCCATGTCATCTGTTGGTCTACACTTCGATCATGAGTGAATTTAATATGATTGCTCACTCTCAACCAATCCCCTTTCTTCTGGAAACCTCAATCATATTTAAAGTTATTATAGAAATTACTGTATTTTTCTTTCATTACTAAATAAAAAAAACTTTTAAATAAATAAATAAATAAATAAAATAAATGGTGAGGGTGCACGGTGGCTTAGTGGTTAGCACGTTCGCCTCACACCTCCAGGGTCCGCCGGGGCCATGTGTCCCCGTGCTGCAGGGGTTTCCTCCGGGTACTCCGGTTTCCTCCCCCAGTCCAAACACATGCATGGTAGGTTGATTGGCGTGTCCAAAGTGTCCGTAGTGTATGAATGGGTGTGTGAGTGTGTGTGTGTGTTTGTGCCCTGTGATGGACTGGCACCATGTCCAGGGTGTACCCCGCCTTGTGCCCCATGCTCCCTGTGATTGGCTCCAAGTTCCCCACAACCCTGAAGAAGGAGTAAGCGGTAGAAGATGGATGTATGGACTGTCTCATTACACTGTCTCATTCACGCATTCACACACACTCACACACACCAATGGTAGCAGAGCTGAATACAAGGCGCTAACTTCTGTGGCGACAGGCCGGTAGCCGGCGCACAGGAAACAAAGAAGAGACAGTTCCGCTTCAGCGCCACCAACTGTTTTGGACGGCCAGAGAGCACGTGGCTTCTGGGCGGGGCCGCCGACACACCCACGGCTCGTGAATGGTGCTCCGTGCGGAGGAATTCCACCATCCAGCAAGCGGGGAGGGTATAAAAGGGCGATACTCCACTCGCACAGGAAGAGAAGTATCTCGAAAAGAGAAGAATCTCTGGTGTGTTTTGGGTAGTTTCGCTGATGCACGTCTGCTACCCGCTGCTGTGTTTTTTTTTTTTTTTCTTCTGAATTCAGGTGACTCCGACGTGAGTGACGGCTCCGTCCCGCCCCCTCGGCTGTAAGCGCCGACGGCTGAGACTCTCACCGCCCGATCGCCCTTCAACCCCACACACTCACGCGCACACCGAGTGACTGGAATAAAATCACCTATAACCCGGAAACAGCCTCCTGTGTGTCTGCTCCGCCCACCGCTGGATAAAATCACTACACTTGCCATCGGGAGCAATTTGGGGTTCAGTGTCTCGCCCAAGCACACTTCGGCATGTGGGGTCACGTGGGCCGGGAATCGAACCACCAACCCTACGATTAGTGGACGACCCGCTCTACCACCCGAACCACAGCCACCCCATAACCATATGATCTGTTAACAGACATGAGGACATATAACAGTATACACAGTCAGTGAACAAGTAGCAACAGTTTAATTAGTGCTTATTTAACATTACAGTAGCTTCCCTCCTGATAATGTTATGGATCAGAAGATACACGAACATTATTTCTGTGTTTAAATAAAAAAAAACCCTCGCAAATGCGTGGAGGTGAACTTAAACGTATAATTTCAGAAACATAAAAAGTATTAATGAACGACGTGGTCCCGGAAATGTCTCAGTACTGCAGCAGTTTCTGTCGGAGACCATATCCGTTTCGGTTTTCTTCTTGCATCATCCCTTTCAGCAGAATTTTCAAGAATAACTACAAAAGAGGAAAACAGATTCCTGAACCCTGGGGTGACCACCATGATTGGTCAGAGCCACACTCTTCCCACCCTTGTGTTAGTCTGGCCTTTTTGTACTGATTAACAAAAACAGCAGCTCATCACATTTTACTCAATAGCTTAGTAAACATGTTTCTAATGGTGGACGTTAAACCACCAAATCACTCTTACTGAGTGTGTGTGTGTGTGTGTGTGTGTGTGTGTGTGTGTGTCAGTAACTCACTGTAGAGTCTTCAGTGTACAGTGTGGATCATCCACTAGATCAGAGAGCAGCTTCTCTCCTGATTCTCCTGGATTATTGTAGTTCAGATTCAGTTCTCTCAGGTGTGATGAGGTGTTTGATCTCAGAGCTGAAACCAGAGCAGCACAACCTTCACCTGTAATACTGCACCCTACCAGCCTGTAGAGAGATCAACAATTATAGATCAACCCACACACACACACACAGACACACATGTGCACGCGCGCACACACCCACACAGACACACACACACACACACACAATGCTTCACAGCCCATGAAGTGTGTGTATGAAAGCCAGAAGTAAATCCAGATTGTTACACGTCTGTCGTTTTTTTGAATGTGGAAAACTATAGCAGTTGTTGTTGCTCTATAAAAATCTATAACAACATTTTATTAATCTAAAACAGCCATATGACAGAAATGCAGGATCCACAGTGTGTGTGTGATGATCTGACCCCAGTATCTCCAGTGTACAGTGTGGATCCTCCAGTCCAGCAGAGAGCAGCGTCACTCCTGAATCCTGCAGGTTATTGTAACTCAGGTCCAGTTCTCTCAGTCTGGAGGAGTTTGATCTGAGAACTGAGGACAGAACTCTACAGCTTTCCTCTGTGAGATTACACACACACAGCCTGGGAGAGAAATGATGATACATCAGAACACTGACATCCAAAACACAAACATAAGGTCTCTTGTACCTGCACTAATGAAATAATTAACACCTTTATCACCTGTGAAGCCCCATGTCCCAAACATTATGGAAATGGGAAGTAAAGTATAAAAAGTGTAATTTCTACATGATAAAACATAAATGTATAAAGATATTATAGATTAAACTGTGAGAATGTGACTTTAACCACATGTGAATTGTTGGAGTATAAATTTAAACCTGTGGAGTTCAGATAAAAATAAAATAAATCCTATATACATACACTGGCATGTGTGTACATGTAGACTTCTATAGACAAGATCACAAAGACGGCAGTCCATTCTATTATTCATCACTATTCATCATCTTTATTCATCCCAGGGAGCATGGGGCACAAGGCAGGGTACACCCTGGACAGGGTGCCAATCCATCGCAGGGCACAATCACACACACACTCACACACACACTCATACACTACGGACACTTCAGACACGCCGATCAGCCTACCATGCATGTGTTTGTACAGAGTAAAAATTCTGTCCTCATAAAACCTTTTTAAAAAATCAACTAACTGCACATGCAGCACAGATCTAAGGTCTCATATAGACATAAATAATTAATTTTGGGGAAGGAGATTGGTTTGTTTTTAGGAAGGAAGGGTTAAACCCCACCTAGAGATGAGCTCGTTACAATTAGTATATGAATGAGAGATTAATTTCATTAACATTTAACATTTATATTTAAGATTTACATTTAGATCTAAGATTTATATTTAATATTTATATTTAACATATAGCTTTATATTTAACATTTACACTGAAATGTATTTGATACGAGTCTCTATCTAAATGTAACAGAACGTTCTCAAATGTTCAGAAAAGTCAGAGAGAAAAGAATATTTTTACATTTGTCTCCCCATATCTGTCAGCCCCTTGTTATACATCAGACTTGTTGATTTACATTTTAATATTATTAGGTTTATACTATAATAGTGACAATAAAATAAACACAATGTGAAAGTGATGATCTGACCTCAGTGTCTCCAGTGTACAGTGTGTGTGTGTGTGTGTGTGTGTGTGTGTGAGTGTGTGTGTGTACCTCAGTATCTCCAGTGTACAGTGTGGATCCTCCAGTCCAGCAGAGAGCAGCGTCACTCCTGAATCCTGCAGGTTATTGTTACTCAGGTCCAGTTCTCTCAGTCTGGAGGAGTTTGATCTGAGAACTGAGGACAGAACTCTACAGCTTTCCTCTGTGAGATTACACTCATACACCCTGGGAGAGAAATGATGATCTATCAGAACACTGATATCTGAATCTGTGTGTGTGTTTGTGTGTTTGTGTTTGTGTGTGTGTGTGAGAGAGAGAGAGAGAGAGAGAGAGAGAGAGAGAGAGAGAGAGTGTGTGTGTGTGTGTGTGTGTGTTTGTGTGTGTGTGTGTGTGTGAGAGAGAGAGAGAGAGTGTGTGTGTGTGTGTGTGTGTGAGAGAGAGAGAGAGAGAGTGTGTGTGTGCGCATGTGTGTGTGTGTGTGTGAGAGAGAGAGTGTGTGTGTGTGTGTGTGTGTGTGAGAGAGAGAGAGAGAGAGTGTGTGTGTGTGTGTCTGAGAGTGTGTGTGTGTGTGAGAGAGAGAGAGAGTGTGTGTGTGCGTGTGTGTGTGTGTGAGAGAGAGAGAGTGTGTGTGTATGTATGTATGTATATATTTATTTATTTATTTATATGAAGGTTTATTTAATATTTAAGGATCAACACTGTCAATAATTTCAATATTCATTTTCCTTTAAAAACTGAAAACTTAAAAATGCCAATATTCACTTTTTATTCATTTCATATTATTCATTCATCTGTGCATCTGTAATTTCATAACAGAGAGGATTTTCAGGTCCTAAACAAGTCTCCTGAACCCAAACAAAAAACCCTGCCACCTGTGGACTTGCTCTTTACACCGACTGCCTTGTTCCAAACCCAACACAGTATAGTGTAAACCTGGCAACCCAACTGCACCATGATCTCCCAATGAATCACACTCTGAGACACGGGGACAATTAGCATATGAATGAGAGATTCATTTCATTAATATTTAACATTTATACTTAGTATTTAGTTTAAATATTTATATTGAAGATTTATATTTAATATTTAGATTATATATTCAGTTTCAACATTTATAATCAATATTTAAATTTAACAATAATCTTTATATTGAACATTTACACTGAAGTGTATTTGATACGAGTCTCTATCTAAATGTAACAGAACGTTCTCAAATGTTCAGAAAAGTCAGAGAGAAAAGAATATTTTTACGTTTATCTCCCCATATCTGTCAGCCCCTTGTTATACATCAGACTTGTTGATCTACATTTTAATATTATTAGGTTTATACTATAATAGTGACAATAAAATAAACACAATGTGAAAGTGATGATCTGACCTCAGTGTCTCCAGTGTACAGTGTGTGTGTGTGTGTGTGTGTGTGTGTGTGTGTGTGTGTACCTCAGTATCTCCAATGTACAGTGTGTGTGTGTGTGTGTGTACCTCAGTATCTCCAGTGTACAGTGTGTGTGTGTGTGTGTGTGTACCTCAGTATCTCCAGTGTACAGTGTGTGTGTGTGTGTGTGTGGACCTCAGTGTCTCCAGTGTACAGTGTGGATCCTCCAGTCCAGCAGAGAGCAGCGTCACTCCTGAATCCTGCAGTTTATTGTAACTCAGGTCCAGTTCTCTCAGTCTGGAGGAGTTTGATCTGAGAACTGAGGACAGAACTCTACAGCTTTTCTCTGTGAGATTACACCAACACAGGCTGAGAGAGAAATGATGATCTATCAGAACACTGATAACTGACATAAAAAAAATGAAAACTTAAAAATGCCAATATTCACTTTTTATTTATTTATTTATTTATTTGTTATTAAAAGAGTGTGACCCTTCTGCCATCTGCACACATGCAGTCAGAGAGAGATGCACAAATGAGAGAGAGGAAGAGATTAGAGTAATTATCTGATTAGAGTAATTACTGACGAGCATCATTCAGTCAGTTCACTCTTAATCTGTATGTAAAGAAAATGTATTAAACATAAACAAAAATAACAATCTACTGTATGTAATGATGTTCTCTTCAATACGCTCCTCATTCTCTTCACATACAGATTAAGAGTGAACTGACTGAATAATGATCGTCAGTAATTACTCTAATCAGTACCATTAGTGTTATATTAAAATAATAAACACTGCACTAATAAATTAAGAATAAAAGATACCTACACAGCTTTTCTGGAGACTTTGACCACTGGCAGCAGATTCAGAAGACATTCATCTGATGGTTGATATTTCCTCAAATCAAACTCATCCAGATCCTCTTCTGAGTTCAGCAACACAAACACCAGAGCTGACCACTGAGCAGGAGAGAGTCTGACTCCAGTGAGACGACTGTTACCTCCTCTGTTCATGTAATGTTGGACTTCCTGCACTAGAGAATGATCATTCAGTTCATTCAGACAGTGGAACAGATTGATGGATTTCTCTGGAGATGGATTCTTCCTGATCTTCTCCTTGATGTACTTGACTGTTTCCTGTTTGCTGTGAGAACTGCTTCCTGTCTGGGGCAGTAGGTCTCGTAAGAGAGTCTGATTGGACTCCAGTGAGAGACCCAGAAGGAAGCGGAGGAACAGGTCCAGGTGTCCGTTCTCACTCTGTAAGGCCTTGTCCACTGCACTCCTCAGGAAATCAGACATGTTTGACTTGGTGAAAAGATCAGACCAGGTTTGTTGTTTTGCAATCTTTTTGTTGATGAAGGAGAGAAATGCGTATAAAGCAGCCAGAAACTCCTGAACACTCAGATGTACAAAGCTGAACACCTTCCCCAGGTGAAGCCCAAACTCCTCTCTGAAGATTTGGGTACACACTCCTGAGTACACTGACACTTCTCTCACATCAATGCCACACTCTCTCAGGTCTTCCTCATAGAAGATCAGGTTTCCTTTCTCCAGCTGTTGGAAAGCCAGTTTTCCCAGTGCCAGGATACTCTCTCTGGTCTGCTGAGGATCAGGGTCACATTTCTGATGGTACTTTTGGTCCTTGTGTTTGATCTGAAAGATCAGGAAGTGTGTGAACATTTGAGTCAGAGTCTTGGGGATCTCTCCACGCTCTGCTTCACCCAACATTCTCTCTAGAACAGTGGCTGAGATCCAGCAGAAGACTGGGATGTGGCACATGATGTAGAGGCTTCTTGAAGACTTCATGTGTGAGATGATTTTATTGGCCAGGCTCTGATCACTGATCCTCTTCCTGAAGTACTCCTCTTTCTGAGGATCACTGAACCCTCGTACCTCTGTTACCTGGTCTACACACTCAGGAGGGATCTGATTGGCTGCTCCTGGTCGAGAGGTTATCCAGAGGAGAGCAGAGGGAAGCAGATTCCCCTTGATGAGGTTCGTCAGCAGCACATCCACTGAGGCTGACTCTGTCACATCACACAGTCTCTCATTCTTCTGGAAATTTAGAGGAAGTCGACACTCATCCAGACCATCAAAGATGAACAGGACTTTGTTGATCTCACAGTCTATTAATCGTAATTTTTTTATTTCTGGGAAAAAGTGATGAAGAAGATCCATCAGACTGAGATTTTTCTGCTTCATCAGATTCAGCTCTCTAAAGGGAAGTGGAAACATGAAGATGACGTCCTGATTTGCTTTTCCTTCAGTCCAGTCCAGAATGAACTTCTGCACAGAGACTGTTTTTCCAATTCCAGCAACTCCTTTAGTCAGCACTCTTCTGATGGACTTGTCTTTAAAGAGATCTTTACATTTGATGGGTGTCTCCTGTGCTGCTGGTCTCCTGGACGCTGTCTCAATCTGTCTCACCTCATGTTCATTATTGACGTCTCCACTCCACCCCTCTGTGATGTAGAGATCTGTGTAGATCTCATTCAGAAGTGCTGAACTTCCAGGCTGTGAGATTCCTTCATTAATTCTTTTACATTTCTCTCTCAGTGTGGATTTGAGTTCTCGCTGGTGCACAGAGACGAGTTCTGATAAAAAGAAGAATAAAATGTAAACTCTATGATCATCTCTGTTGACTA
>NC_030416.2:37731567-37736567 GCF_001660625.3 Ictalurus punctatus
ATCCCTAGTTACTACACTGTAATCTCTATGCACCAAATGGGAATGCTCTTGTCCCATTTCACTGAAGCAGCCTTCCTCTAGACTGCGCTCGGTGCCTTTTATAAACACTGTGTAAATGAGACACGACCTTCAGCTGCGAAGACAAAAACCAAGACAATCGAGACGTTTACATTCGATGATTATTTGCTTAGAAATAAACGTAGAAACAGGAAAGTAACGGTACAGAGAAATAAGAGCGTCTGTTATATTAAACACAGGAGCACTTTATCAGGGAACATAACACCTGTACACCTGTGTGTGTGTGCGTGCGTGTGTGTGTGTGGACGCTCTAGATGTAAACCCTCGTTTATTAGAGGAGTAAATGATTAATTATTATTGTTTACTCAGACTTTATCACTATAGGAAAGTAATTTACTCTGATATTTTATTTGAATACAATCTTATTCTGGTGTACAGATTGACTTTGATGAATGATGTCGTTGAAAGGCAGTGTGTGAAGATTTAAACACTAAACTGGAGGCCGTGAGCTTCCTTTGATTGTTAGCTGCATTAGCATTAACATTACCTCCAGGGCAAAGTTAAAGCACTTCACACACCAACACCAAACATGTCCTGGATAAGTAATGAGTTGCAGTGTAGATATACAGAGTGCCTTTGTGTGTGTGTGTGTGTGTGTGTGTGTGTGTGTGTGTGTGTGTGTGTGTGTGTATAGAATAATGATCCAAAGCAGCTGGTTTAAACCCAAAGTTGTGATGATTATTATAGCTGCTCTGATCCTGTATAACACACTGTGCCTTACAGCGCCCTCATCCCCCGTTTCTTTCTGTAAAAGATAAACTAACACACTGTGACCTGTAGTGACCCCTAACCCACTCCTACACATTCACTCGCCACAAACCCAGGACAAAACACACAACCGAACTGAACAACAAGGAATATCCGAATAAAATGTGTGAAATAATCACTGAAAAAATGCACAGAAAAGAGAAATGTAAAAGAGCAAACACAATAGAACACAAACGTAAACAGTGTGTGAAAGAAAAATAACGGAAACGCAAATGACAACAACAACAACAGAAATCAACAAAATAAAATGATTAAAGAAAGTGTAGAGATAAATGTACAAACAGCAACAAAACAAGAAAGGAAAGCAGAAAAGTAAATAAATGAATAATAAAGATTGGAGGAAAAGAAAGTCCTGAAAAAAGAACGACTCCTTCCTGCTCAGTTGATTATTATTACTATTTATTTATTTTTTTACTTCCTGCTTCCTGTTCAGTGATGATCCACGGCTGTACCTGCGTCACACTCGGATGCTATCCGTACTAAACAGTATCCGAGATGAAAATGTGTGTGGAAAAGGTGGAGTTTAAAAGTGCGTCTCAATTCATTCATCCGTTATTTCTCTTCTTCTCCACACGAATCTGACACTGTCTAATCTAACGCGCATCAGATGTCATCAGTTTCTGTTTAATGCTGCTGCTGTTTCAAGAAAAAAAAATCAATCCGTTTAAAAAACATTTTGAAAAGATGAGATTATTTTTTCACACATTCACTAAAATCTTTTTTTCTTCCATTTAAAAAAAGTATTTTTTTTTCTGTCTGTTTCCATGGGAACCGGGTTTATCGTTAATCAATCAAAGCTGCTGCTCCATGAACACTTAATCAACAGGACCATGTTGAGCAGGTGATGTGCTGTACTGCTCTGTGTGTGTGTGTGTGTGTGTGTGTGTGTGTGTGTGTGTGTGTGTGTGTGTGTGAGTGATGCTGGGTTTAACGTGAGGAGTCGATGTTATTAGATGTGATTAGTGTAAACCTGTAGATCAGGTATGTTCTGGATCTCATGCTGAATTTCTGAAAGCTGGAAACTGATTAAAGAGTGTAAATGTTTAATAAAGACACGGCTGAACTCAAATCATCTAGCTTTTAAGTTTTAACAGACTACAATTAATAATCACAGACTATACACTAATCTCACACACACACACACACACACACACACACACACACACACACACACACTATTATAACACTATCTCTACATTTTTTTCCTTCTTTCTTCTTTATTTCTTAGTTTATTTGTTTCTTTTTATTCTTTCACACTTTTCCATCGTTCCCTTTTCTTTCTTTCTTTTTTGTGTTTCACTTAACCAGAGACACCTTTTACCCATGATGCCTTGCACAGTCGAGTGAAAGTCACTCCATCAGTCATTAATAAAGTTTATTCGACTGGTTCCACTGCAAAGTGTAAACCTCAAGGGACTGTAGTACAAGTAGTTTTTAAACTTATTTAAGATTCTAATCAGTTATCACCAATGAACAGTGTGTGTTTTCCTCATCAGAAATCACACTAGTGCGCAGAGTTACAACCTGACTGCTGTAGAGTTTTAAATCTGAGATGTTTTATTATTTTATTCTTCTTTAAGTTTGTTATGAAAATGTAAAAGGAGGGAAAGCATTAGCAGCAGTGGAACAGTGTTAGTGTGTGTTATCAGGAACTCGTGTATCTGTGGGGAACCATGTCGCGGAGTGATGTCGCGGAGTGATGTCGCGGAGTGATGTCGCGGAGTGATCCTTTTTGATGCCATGGAGATGTTCTGATTCTGATTCTATACCAAAACATGTTTCTCTCTCTCTCTCTCTCTCACACACACACACACACACACACACACACACACACACACACTACTGCGAGTTTATAAGTTTGCATAAATGAAAGAAGATAAAAGGACGATCAGGTAAGCAAGAGAAAAATATTTCTTTGGAAAAAACAAGTTTTCTGTGTAATTAAAGGTCATGTGACCAGAACGTCTTCAGACTAAAGATGTTACTAATGTGGTGGAGAAAAGCTTTCACACAGTTCAGACCCGGTTTTACTTTAAATTCCTCATTTTAATTTGTGTTAAATAAAAAAAAAAAATGATGAGGAGGAAATATCTTTATTTAATTGCTAAACAACTATTTTTTGTTATTAATATTTGTTGTATTAACTCTTATTCATGTTTTTCTCACGTTGTTTCTCAGTAATTTATCATTTTAATTGATCAGAGATGGAGGCTCTGGAGAAGGAAAGAGATGAAATGAGAACATTTCAGGTTGATAAAGACAGCTTGGTGCTCCAGCTTGAGGAAGAGAGAAGAAACATGGAGAAGGAGAAAGAGAGATTCGAGCTCCAGCTGAGAGACAGTGACGCCAGAGAAGCTCAGATGAGAGAAGAGATGGAGGCTCTGGAGAAGGAAATGGATGAAATGAGGAGAACATTTCAGGCTGATAAGGACAGTTTGGTGCTCCAGCTTGAGGAAGAGAGAAGAAACATGGAGAAGGAGAAAGAGCGATGGGACAAAATGGAGAGCAGGCAGCAGATAGTTAAAGGTGGCTGGAAAAAACATTGTGATGTATTGGTGCAAATGATTGTTGAAAAGGAAGAAATGCTGGAGGAGATAACAGTAGAGGTGGAAGCCCTGAGAGGAACCGTGAGAGAACTTAAGCAAAAAGCAAGGGATATGGATCCTGAGATGATGGAGGAGCTCAAGGAAGTCGATAAAAGGCTGAAGAACTTTGGTCCAAAGTGGTTCCAGAAGCTCAGGAAGAAGAAGAACATGAAGAAAAGACAGTACCTGGAGAAAGAGAGAGAGAGACTTGAGCTCCAGCTGAGAGACAGCAAAGCCAGAGAAGCTCGGTCCACAGAAGTGATTAATATTATGATGAAGGAAAGGCTTAAGATGAAGAGACAGTTAGCGATTCATGGCTTGTTGACAGACATATTTCAGAGAAGGTCTAAAAGGGAAAATGACGAACAGCAAGAGAGATTGGATCTCGAGCTGAGAGAAAGCATGGCCAGAGAAGATAGCACAACGGACATGATTAATGCTCTGGTGAAGGAAAGGGTTGAAATGATGAAAAGGTTTCAGGAAGAAAAGGAGAGCATGGCACTCAAGCTTAAGACCGAGAGGGAGAACATGGAGAAGGAGAAAAATCAAGAGAGATTCAAGCTCCTGAAGAGAGAGAGAGAGGCCATGGAAGAGCTCATGGTGGAAAAAATGAATGAACTGAGGACACAGTTTCAGGCTGAAAAGGAAAGGATGGAGAAGAAGATTCTGGAGAAGGACAAAATGCTGGAGATAACAGAAGAGATGGAGGACTCTGCAGAAATGAAGGAGGGACTCAATAAAGTTGATAAGAAGCTGAAACACTCTCCCCTACAGTGTTTCCAGAATCTCTGGAAGAAGAAGAACATCAAGGGGAGACAGCAGATGGAGAAAGAGCAAAAGAGACTCGAGCTCCAGTGGAGAGAGAGCGAGACCAGAGAAGTTCAGATGAGAGAAGAGGCTCTGGTGGAGGAAAGATTTCAGCCTCAAAAGGAGAAGATGGTGCTGGAGTTTGAGAAGGAGAGGGAGAACATGGAGAAGGACCTGCATCAGGTTCTGGTGACAGTGGTAATCTGAAAAAACGAGGAAGGTGAGGAGAGAAAAATCTGTGAAACGCCAAAAGATTTACATTTTGGGTCGAGTTCAGAGTCGCTTCAGTTCAGAAGATACGCGAGTAGATGCAGTAGATTTAGACTCGTGCTGTTCAGGTGTTTAACTGGATTTTCTGAGCAGAACATTTATTGAAGCGACCCGTGTATAGCTCACAGCTCTGTGGTGTTTAAATGACTCCATTAACAGAGAGCGTGAGGACGGCTGACCTGAGCACACAGCAGCATCAGCAAGTTCGGCCATTAAGAGAGAGAGAGTGGAATGATGTGGACTTGCGTACACACACGAAGGTACTCACGGGCTGCGAGTGGTGATACGCAGGAATGACCTGCAAAAGCAGGTAAGGCAACTTTAATGAAAGTCTGTGCAACAAATCCAAAGACGTGAGGCAGAGGCAAAAAAGAAGAAACAGACGATCCACAAACAGGATATCAGAAAGAGACAAAATACGTAATCAGTAAACAAAGTCAAAGTCAGAACCAGTATAAATCAGGAGGCAAAATACAATGTCTGGGTAATGTC
>NC_030416.2:37741567-37744067 GCF_001660625.3 Ictalurus punctatus
AGGCGGAGTCTTTCAGAAGTAAAGATGGGCAGAGGTTCACCATCTGTGAAAAACTGTGTCTACAATTTGTGGAACAATTTCAGAATAATGTTCCTCAATGTAAAATTATGAAGACTATGAATATCTCATCATCTACAGTACGTAATATCATCAAAAGATTCTGAGAATCTGGAGAAATCTCTGTGTGTAAGGGACAAGGGTGAAAATCAATACTGCATGCCCATGAACTTCGGGCCCTCAGGTGGAACTGCGTTAAAAACAGGCCTGATTCTGTAATGGAAATCACTGCATGGGATCAGAAACACCTCCAGAACTCACTGTCTGTGAACACAGTTCACCGAGCCATCCACAAACGCTGGTTAAAGCTCTATGATGCAAAGAAGAAGCCGTATGTGAACATGATCCAGAAACACTGCCGTCTTCTCTGGGCCAAAGCTCATTTAAAATGGACCGAGGCGAAGTGGAAAACTGTTCTGGGGTCAGATGTATCCAAATTATATATTATTTTTGGAAACCATGGACTTTGCATCCTCTAAACTAAAGAGGACTAAAGAGGAGTTCAAAAGTCTGCATCTCTGATGCTATGGGGTGCATTAGTGTCTATGGAATGGGCAGCTTGCATCTGGAAAGGCCCCATCAATGCTGAAATCATTGCATTCTGTTTTTAATTTACATTTTACACAGTGTACCAACTTTTTTAGAATCGGGGTTTTAAATCTCAGTGTTAAACCTAAATATGAAATGAAATGGTTAAATGTAAATGTTAAATATAAACTTAGTGATAATTAATTAGGGATGTGAAAAACAATGTTTATTTTTAGATTTAAGATTTATATTTAATAGTTATATTCAACATTTATATTGAACATTTACACTGAAATGTATTTGATACGAGTCTCTATCTAAATGTAACAGAACGTTCTCAAATGTTCAACAAAGTCAGAGAAAAAAGAATATTTTGACATTTGTCTCCCCATATCTGTCAGCCCCTTGTTAAACATCAGACTTCTTGATCTACATTTTAATATTATTAGGTTTATACTATAATAGTGACAATAAAATAAACACAATGTGAAAGTGATGATCTGACCTCAGTGTCTCCAGTGTACAGTGTGTGTGTGTGTGAGTGTGTGTGTGTGTGTGTGTGTGTGTGTGTGTGTGTGTGTGTGTACCTCAGTGTCTCCAGTGTACAGTGTGGATCCTCCAGTCCAGCAGAGAGCAGCGTCACTCCTGAATCCTGCAGTTTATTGTAACTCAGGTCCAGTTCTCTCAGTCTGGAGGAGTTTGATCTGAGAACTGAGGACAGAACTCTACAGCTTTCCTCTGTGAGATTACACCCATACAGCCTGGGAGAGAAATGATGATATATCAGAACACTGACATGTGTGTGTGTGTTTGCGTCTGCGTGTATGAGAGAGAGAGTGTGTGTGTGTGTGTGTGTGTGTGTGTGTGTGTGTGTGTGTGTGTGTGTGTGTGTGATTTTGTGTGTGTGTGTGTGTGTGTGTGAGACTGTGTATGTGTGTGTGTCTCCACAGCCTGGGAGAGAAATGATGATATATCAGAGCATTTTAAGGACTAACACTTTCAATGTTGATATTTCCTTTAAAACTGAAAACCTAAAAATGTCAATACTTAATGTGTTTATTTATTTATTTATTTATTTGTTATTAAAAGAGTGTGACCCTTCTGCGATCTGCACACATGCAGTCAGAGAGAGATGCACAAATGAGAGAGAGGAAGAGATTAGAGTAATTATCTGATTAGAGTAATTACTGACGAGCATCATTCAGTCAGTTCACTCTTAATCTGTATGTAAAGAAAATGTATTAAACATAAACAAAAATAAAATTCTACTGTATGTAATGATGTTCTCTTCAATACGCTCCTCATTCTCTTCACATACAGATTAAGAGTGAACTGACTGAATAATGATCGTCAGTAATTACTCTAATCAGTACCATTAGTGTTATATTAAAATAATAAACACTGCACTAATAAATTAAGAATAAAAGATACCTACTCAGCTTTTCTGGAGACTTTGACCACTGGCAGCAGATTCAGAAGACCTTCATCTGATGGTTGATATTTCCTCAAGTTAAACACATCCAGATCCTCTTCTGAGTTCAGCAACACAAACACCAGAGCTGACCACTGAGCAGGAGAGAGTCTGACTCCACTGAGACGACTGTTACCTCCTCTGTTCAGGTAATGTTGGACTTCCTGCACTAGAGAACGATCATTCAGTTCATTCAGACAGTGGAACAGATTGATGGATTTCTCTGGAGATGGATTCTCCCTGATCTTCTTCTTGATGTACTTGACTGTTTCCTGTTTGCTGTGAGAGCTGCTTCCTGTCTGGGGCAGTAGGTCTCGTAAGAGAGTCTGATTGGACTCCAGTGGGAGACCCAGAAGGAAGCGGAGGAACAGGTCCAGGTGTCCATTCTCACTCTGTAAGGCCTTGTCCACTGCACTCCTCAGGAAATCAGACATGTCTGACTTG
>NC_030416.2:37749067-37756567 GCF_001660625.3 Ictalurus punctatus
GTTTAGCTCCGACCCTAATCAAACACACCTGAACAAGCTAACCAAGGTCTTCAGGATTACTAGAAAATTACAGGCAGGTGAGTTTGGAGGTTGGAGCTAAACTGTAGATGTGAAGAACCCTGTGATAGATCATGCTTCACTGCTGCTGATATCAAGTGTAGTAACATTTTAGACCTCACTGACAAGCATAAGTTACTGTATGTCATCATAAACATAATTACCGTAAAATACTGTTCATTTTTATTATTTGTTATCTTTATATTACATCTGATCATTTCTCAAAACACATGAATAAAGTAGGATTTTCCCCAGATTTCTACTAGCCCTAGCTCTGTAACCAGTGGAATCTCAAACTAAATTTTTTTACACCAGAATGCTACTATTTTGTGTGAAAATTTCAGCTTCGTATCTGGTCCCCCACCAGAGATATATAACCTTGAAATTCAGGGGAATTAAAAAAAAATGCACTTTCTCACCCCGATTAAAAAAAGAGAAGTCTCAAACCTGAAATGTTCTGCATGCACACTATACTTACCCAGATACCCCCTAAAATTAAAACTGAGACTCGAACCCTTCCCGTTATAAATCGACCCTAAAAGTGGAACTGTGAGGAATCTTGAGAATTACATTAGGACTTAAGTTCTAAGTCGAAAGAACAAGAATGTGCTAAATGTTTATATTTGTACATGTACCTTATAATGTGTTCTAGAGATCAGTTTTTGATTCAAGGAGCTAGAACCATCCTGAACTGAGATATTGAGGTTTCCGTAAGCAGCTGAATAACCAAAATGACTGATGCACTGAAATCAGTAATTACTCTCAGTTCTGCTGATTTGATTGACAATAAGTGGGATAGAAGCTCCAAGTAAACAGTTTACCTGCTATTACATATTATTACACCACCAGTGAAAATGTATACGCATGGTCAGTAGTAACAGATCCCATTCAGTGCATAGAAATGTGCATACACTGTTTACACACAAAACTCTGTATATACATCTTGATAAATGAGACCCCAAATATTCACAAATTTTAATTAATATATAGACATAATATATATAATTTTATACCATGGTCTGTCTGAATACTCTATTCTGATTGGCTGGAAGGTGTGTGTTCAAACTGTACAGTGCACAGGTAGTTCCAATCGGATCCACCGTTCTAAATTAATGCCTACAAACACCTGTAACCATAGCAACACACAGTTAGAGTTTCATACAGTAGTTAAACGCATAGCTTCATTATTAGTAGAGACCCGGTACAGACACAGGTAATTCACACACACACACACACACACACACACACACACACACACACACACACACACAAACACACACACACACACACACACACACACACACACACACACACACACACACAGTCTCTCTCTCTCTCTACTATATAACTAGTATTACTTTCTTTGAATCATTTACCAGGAGATTCTCGCCTGTTTCGCCATTTAAACATTTTTACCATCAATAAATTCTTCACTATTCTGCATCATTATTGTTTACTGTATTTTTCTCTTTTCACTGCTAATTCTTTTTTCAAATAACACTTTATTTCATTTACAGACTGCAAACAGACGCTCTTTACCAGAAAGTAATAGCTAATAGCTGATATTGATGATCAGTGGAGATTAGTTAGCGCTCTGATGGAGAAGAATGCTGCATCAGAGGTGCACGTCTAGACACTAAAGTCTAGCAAGAGTGAGAACAGCATTGTTTTGGTAGGGGAAAGTCTATGTGCATTAAGCAAAGATAGTAAACCACCAACTCTGGCATTAGACCCCTTACAGTGCGCTGAACGGGTGATGGCTCTGTAGCTTAGTCACAAAGGCAAAGCTAATGCTAAGGCTTGCCCATGGGAGCAGCAGTCCTCCCCCTTTCATGTGTCCAAAAGTTTGCTCTCTTCAGTGAGACACCTACTGAGTAATTATCTAGGCCTTTAGGGGGCTGCAGCAGCCTTAGGCAGGTGGACAGTATACCAGGCGTCAGGGAGGCAGATATGTGCAGTTGTTTGTGCAACATTAAACTGAGGTAGATGTATTGAAATGAAATTGCCCACATTTTTAATAAATATTTATAAATACAGGGTAATACAGGATAAAGTGGTTACTGAAGCTGAATGAATAGAAGATGTATTAGAGGGATGTAGGTAGTGTAGGTGTGTAAGCACGTCATGACCAAGTCATATGAAGTCATAATCTTAAATATACTTAGATACTGTATATTATAAGTATATTGATGACAAAAACATCCACTTTGATCAATATCTGAAATGTTCTCTTGCTGCAATGACTTTTTAACAACATTTTGAAGACCACCTCAAGTTTGTTTTATGTTTCCTGAGTCACATCCTTCACTTACCTCTTGTCTTTCTTTGTGTCCTGTTCCCCAGAGACACTCATTTTGGAGGTCATGTCTTACACTTGTAAACGTGAAACACACACACACACACACACACACACACACACACACACACACACACACACACACTTCAGAAGACATGTTTACTTCAGTCCAACATGGGTGTGTTAAATCTAACTCTATCATCACACAGATCACTTACAGAGAATGTTTTACAGTCCAATCGTCACTAAATGGAGTTTCACTTTAACTCCAACTGGATTGACTGGTTTAGTCAAAATAATTTTTAGAGCAGGAGGTGGAGTAAATAAACACACACACACACACACACACACACACGCACACAAAACTGCGTTTTTGGTTTGTGGTTTTAACATATGAGTGAATTTTCTGTTTTATAATTTCTAACACAAAACTGTTTGTGTGTGTGTGTGTGTGTGTGTGTGTGTGTGTGTGTGCACGCGCATCTACCTCTATGATTGCAAAAGACCGGCAGCAACAGGCTACATTATGCTTGCCTAAAGAATGCTGCATGGCAACTTCAGGAAAAGTTCTGGGAACAACACCAACTATCATTACAGCCTGTACCAACCTCTCCAGATCAATCAACACTGTTACCAGGAAGTTCTTCTGGAATGTTCTGTTTAAATTTGATAAAATCACATGATCACAGGAGGTCATGTGACTCTTTTCTGTCAGCTCATGAGTGAAACAGTGGTATGTCCTGGCACCCGTCCTCTTCAACATCTTATGCTTGTGTGTCATCCATCTCCTGCACAAGGAGCTTCACTATGAATGGGAGTCTGTTCAACACCAGGAGGTTTCAACTGACCACAAAGCTGTCCAGAGAGCAAATCCTAGATCTACAGTACACTGATGACTGTGTTCTTGTGGCTTTCTCTCCACAGGATGCTGTAGTTGTCAGAACCTGCAACAGTATAGGGCTCTCGGTTACCACCTCCAAAACAGCTGATCTATCATTCGAGCACTGGAACACCACACACACTGCCATTCTTCAAAATTACCCATAAATCACTTACTGTCCTGCACATTATTAACTGGACACTAAGATTATTATTTTATTTTTTTACAGAATCGCTTACCTTTTGAGGAAGTACCAAATAATGTCAACATCATTTACTATCAGAGTGGGAACATTAACCCTTTCTCACAGTACACTGGCGTTCCATTCCGAATGAGTAACTGTTAAACCTCAATAGTCTTTGCATAGACGTAATCCTCCCTCTTTCTTCTTGACAAAGAATAAGTTGGCTAATGCAGGTGATGTTGAGGGGAGAATGTTCCCCCATTTCAGAGCCTCCTCAATGTATTTGTTCATGACTTGGGTTTCCTTAGTGTACAAGGGGTAGATGTTAATTATACAGTGCAGAGGGAAAGTTTTCACACCCTTTCAGGTTTTCCACATTTTGGTATGTTTGAGACTCATCTTAAAATGGATTCAACTCTTTTTCCTCATCAGTCTACACACAACACTCCACAATGACAAAGCAAACACAGTTTTGAATATTTGTAAGTTTGTGGAAAATAAAAGAGAGAAATGATACATTTACAGTTACATTAATTCATTTATCAGATGCTTTTATCCAATGATACTTACAAATGAGGAAATACAGATGGGTAGATGCTGATGTCTAAGGTATCCAGAGTGGGTTTCTTTTGGATGGGAATATAGAAAATATAGAATGTAGAATACAGAATGATAGAAGAGATGAACAGGAGGAGGCCCTGTGAAGTGGTCTGGAGCACTGTGGAAGGGATCCAGCAGACAGGTGGTGGGATTGCATGACAAGATCTGAAAGATCTCTTCTGATGATAGAGGAGAAAAACGTGTGAAAGACAGAAGAGGGGAAGACTGAACATGTTGTGTAGGAATAAAGGTAGGAGAGAAGGACTGGCCTTCAAGGAGGCGGGAGAAGGAGGATGCACCGTGAAGAGAAGATGATGCAGAAGTTGTGAAGATCATGTGTAGAGACATCCAGTTTTCCCTTCTAGAAGATCTCAGCAGCTTCACATTGGTGAAACATTCTTTATTACACTTTAACAGAAAAAACGCTGAACATATAAACAAATCCTATTTATTGAATCACACATTACATGCACAATAAAGTTTTTACTTTTTCTAGTAAAATCCTACTGTTTATAAAAAAAATCTATAAAAGAAAACTCTGTCACTAAATGAGGAAAGAAAGATATCAATGTTTTAGCTCTTATAAGTGTCCATTAAACACGCTGTAATCTAACAGATTATCCTCATAATCCTCTGTGTGTGATACTCAGAACCAATCAGTAGTACATCTCAAACCTGTAAAGAGGGAGAATAGGGCAGAATTATCAGACTTGACTATTTTTATCAGAATCAGACATCAGATACATATAAGAAATATCAGACTAAATTCCACAATCAAACACGCACACACACACACACACACACACAGACACACACACACACACACACACACACACACACACTCTAAAAACAAATGTTTAGGCTCAGTGAGCAGTCATATACACTATAAGCCAGAAGTGTAGAAGCAGGTGAGTTATTTTTAAAGGTTCCAAAATAATTGAACAGTTGAAGTTTATTTCCAACAGAACAGAATATTAGACATTTAGTGTAAACTAGAGTAAAAAAATACTCGGAAATATTTCAGTGAAAATATTTGTCCATATTTAATGCATTATATTAGAAATGATAGTACAGTCTTTGTTAATAAGTTACAAACTCATACTTTATAATAATTTGTTTAGGAGTCTGAATCTGGTAAATAACTTTTAATGCATTTAGGCATGCAATAAAATTTAATAAACAAATGAGGAAGAAATGACTTGTGCACTACTGCTGCGGATATTAAGTCAAACCATTTTGTTCAAACTTCAGTGTGATCCGTAGAGAAGCAGAAACTTATGGCACCTTATGAATACCATGTGAAGGATTAAGGTGACTCGTCACTTACGGTTACAAAGACATGTCCTTGTGCAGGATCACCTTCACACCAGCACTGCCACATTGACCCCTCTTCTCCTCTTCTTCTTCTCAAATTAATGTAAATATCCACAATATGAAAGTGTTTATCTTTTCAAAGCGATGTGATATACCAACATTTAAATGAACACTTTGTCAACATTGAATATGATCCTCTTTTTACTTTATCTGATTCCAATTATGAATGATTCTAAGAGATATGAGAATTCCAGTCTATCGTTAAATTCATCTCGACATTTGATTATTGTATTTAACCCTTTATTTAGATCGTGCTCCTTCATTCGGATTCCATGTCGCTCAGAGTCTCGCGGTCATTATACAGAGGTAACTGACATAATATTTAGATGGCCGCCCATGCTTGCCCATTTCTAAAAAGTACTTTCTTTAGTCCCATAGATCTGTACACACTTAATTAATATGAATAACTTAACACTAATATATAAACATCACATAAAACACAAACAAGAGAATTAGAGATGTTTACCTGGAAATGAAACTACACACAGCAACTGTGCAGGAGATCTGTTTCCAGATTCCTCGAATCTTTGGCCATCTCTCCCTAAATACCCAGATATACCCAGATATACCCAGATATACCCAGATATACCCAGATATACCCAGATATACCCAGATATACCCAGACTCTGTAGGTCCATCATATATTGTTTGTGATTAGAAGTGGAATTTGGGCCAGTTGGCATTTGGGATTGCTTTGATGTCTATGGAAGGATGTACCTTATTTACATACAGGAGGTGATTTGTGTGAAGGACCTGGGGAGGGTATGACTTTAATGGCATACAGTATTTTTCTCTAGATCTTAATAGTGGTTTGAACTGTTGCTGAGGGAATGAGACCATGTTTCCAGACACACTGAGACATTTTGAATGATACTAAACATGTATGGTCAACTTCTTATTCACGTTAAACACACCATGTAATGCAGATAGATTCTGGGTGAGTTTAAAGTGATCTCAACACAGAGAGAGAGAAGGGTGTGGGGAGAGAGAAAGAAGGAAGCCATGTAGTGAGGCGTGATCTTCCAGTCTCCACTCAGCGTGATGTGTTATCTCAGATGAAGATGCTAATTCTGTGGGAGAGAGTTCAAGTGTTAATTACTTCCAGGTTCAGATATCTGGACACCAGACTTACAAGAAGCCCACTTTCTAATTCCTACAGGAAAAACACACAACAGGGTAAGAAAACCACACACACAATTTTGTATGTACTGAGACTAAAAGAACAGAGGCGGGGACTGGGGTCTTTCTGCTTTTTAGCCTTCCAAGGTAGCCTCATATATACCCTTACTACGCTGGGCCTAACCCCCCCTCCACCCCCGGCACAGTGCTGTCTGTGGGATCACACGCATTCAGAAGAGGTCTTCGGCCTCACACTTTACACACTAAGATTTGACCGGATTCCTTGAATCTTTTAATTATATTGTGCACTGTCGAAGGTGAAATGCCCAAAATCCTCCGATTTGTCTTTGGGGAATGTCGTTCGCTGATAGCGGTGTGAGAAGTTGGAATAAGAAGGTGATGTGAAACAGGGGAGGCCATCGTCTAATCATAGTATATAAAGAGCCTCCAAAAACGGCCGAGTCCTTCAAGAGCAAGGACGGGTCGAGGCTCGGAAAATCTGCCAACAGATGCGTCAGAGAATAATCCAACACTTTGAGAAGAACTTTCCCCAAAGTAGCGCAAAGTGCTCTACAAATGTAGCAGAAATGAAACTACAAAAATTTTATTGAATTAATGTAAATATTTTGTCAGTTTGAGTCAGAGATTAAACTGAATTTAACAATAATGTAATAATCTGTGTGTGTGTGTGTGTGTGTGTGTGTGTGTGTGTGTGTGTGTGTGTGTGTTTCAGGTGACAGACCCAGAGTTAATGAGTAAGTGTGTAGCAGAGTGTGAGGCTTGTATAGATTTCAGTGAGTCACACACTGCTGTCTTTATTAACACTTTACTACACAACTAACTGTATTTTAAGAATCTTTACTTTACCTGAGAGTAGCTGAACATTAATACTCACTATTTTACATTTAAGTCTTAACATTTTTTACTTTTAAACACTGAATACATTTAGGAGTGAAGCATTTTTAACCTTCTGTGTGTTTGTGTTTATGA
>NC_030416.2:37764067-37769067 GCF_001660625.3 Ictalurus punctatus
ATCTGCTTCCATCCAGATTCCATCCCATCTTTACTTCTGAGAGACTCTGCCTCTCTAAGATCCTCTTTTTATACCCAATCATCTTACTGACCTGTTCTGAATAACATGTGGGTTTATGAGATTTGTAAATCATTGCATTCTGTTTTTAATTTACATTTTACACAGTGTCCCAACTTTTTTAGAATCGGGGTTTTAAATCTCAGTGTTAAACCTAAATATGAAATGAAATGGTTAAATGTAAATGTTAAATATAAACTTAGTGACAATTAATTAGGGATGTGAAAAACAATGTTTATTTTTAGATTTAAGATTTATATTTAATATTTATATTCAACATTTATATTGAACATTTACACTGAAGTGTATTTGATAGGAGTCTCTATCTAAATGTAACAGAACGTTCTCAAATGTTCAAAAAAGTCAGAGAGAAAAGAATATTTTGACATTTGTCTCCCCATATCTGTCAGCCCCTTGTTATACATCAGACTTGTTGATCTACATTTTAATATTATTAGGTTTATACTATAATAGTGACAATAAAATAAACACAATGTGAAAGTGATGATCTGACCTCAGTATTTCCAGTGTACAGTGTGGATCCTCCAGTCCAGCAGAGAGCAGCGTCACTCCTGAATCCTGCAGGTTATTATTGTAACTCAGGTCCAGTTCTCTCAGTCTGGAGGAGTTTGATCTGAGAACTGAGGACAGAACTCTACAGCTTTCCTCTGTGAGATAACACCGACACAGCCTGGGAGAGAAATGATGATCTATCAGAGGATTTTAAGGATCAATACTTTCAATGTTGATATTTCCTTTAAAAACTGAAAACATAAAAATGTCAATACTCAGTGTGTTTATTTATTTATTTATTTATTTATTTATTTGTTATTAAAAGAGTGTGACCCTTCTGCGATCTGCACACATGCAGTCAGAGAGAGATGCACAAATGAGAGAGAGGAAGAGATTAGAGTAATTATCTGATTAGAGTAATTACTGACGAGCATCATTCAGTCAGTTCACTCTTAATCTGTATGTAAAGAAAATGTATTAAACATAAACAAAAATAAAATTCTACTGTATGTAATGATGTTCTCTTCAATACGCTCCTCATTCTCTTCACATACAGATTAAGAGTGAACTGACTGAATGATGCTCGTCAGTAATTACTCTAATCAGTACCATTAGTGTTATATTAAAATAATAACTGCACTAATAAATTAAGAATAAAAGATACCTACTCAGCTTTTCTGGAGACTTTGACCACTGGCAGCAGCTTCAGAAGACCTTCATCTGATGGTTGATATTTCCTCAAGTTAAACTCATCCAGATCGTCTTCTGAGTTCAGCAACACAAACACCAGAGCTGACCACTGAGCAGGAGAGAGTCTGACTCCACTGAGACGACCGTCACCTCCTCTGTTCAGGTAATGTTGGACTTCCTGCACTAGAGAACGATCATTCAGTTCATTCAGACAGTGGAACAGATTGATGGATTTCTCTGGAGAGGGATTCTCCCTGATCTTCTTCTTGATGTACTCGACTGTTTCCTGTTTGCTGTGAGAGCTGCTTCCTGTCTGGGGCAGTAGGTCTCGTAAGAGAGTCTGATTGGACTCCAGTGAGAGACCCAGAAGGAAGCGGAGGAACAGGTCCAGGTGTCCGTTCTCACTCTGTAAGGCCTTGTCCACTGCACTCCTCAGGAGATCAGACATGTCTGACTTGGTGAAAAAACCAGACCAGGTTTGTTGTTTTGCAATCTTTTTGTTGATGAAGGAGAGAAATGTGTATAAAGCAGCCAGAAACTCCTGAACACTCAGATGTACAAAGCTGAACACCTTCCCCAGGTGAAGCCCAAACTCCTCTCTGAAGATTTGGGTACACACTCCTGAGTACACTGACACTTCTCTCACATCAATGCCACACTCTCTCAGGTCTTCCTCATAGAAGATCAGGTTTCCTTTCTCCAGCTGTTGGAAAGCCAGTTTTCCCAGTGCCAGGATACTCTCTCTGGTCTGCTGAGGATCAGGATCACATTTCTGATGGTACTTTCGGTCCTTGTGTTTGATCTGAAAGATCAGGAAGTGTGTGAACATTTGAGTCAGAGTCTTGGGGATCTCTCCACGCTCTGCTTCACCCAACATTCTCTCTAGAACAGTGGCTGAGATCCAGCAGAAGACTGGGATGTGGCACATGATGTAGAGGCTTCTTGAAGACTTCATGTGTGAGATGATTTTATCGGCCAGGCTCCGATCACTGATCCTCTTCCTGAAGTACTCCTCTTTCTGAGGATCACTGAACCCTCGTACCTCTGTTACCTGGTCTACACACTCAGGAGGGATCTGATTGGCTGCTCCTGGTCGAGAGGTTATCCAGAGGAGAGCAGAGGGAAGCAGATTCCCCTTGATGAGGTTCGTCAGCAGCACATCCACTGAGGCTGACTCTGTCACATCACACAATCTCTCATTCTTCTGGAAATTTAGAGGAAGTCGACACTCATCCAGACCATCAAAGATGAACAGGACTTTGTTGATCTCACAGTCTATTAATCGTAATTCTTTTATTTCTGGGAAAAAGTGATGAAGAAGATCCATCAGACTGAGATGTTCCTGCTTCATCAGATTCAGCTCTCTAAAGGGAAGTGGAAACATGAAGGTGACGTCCTGACTTGCTTTTCCTTCAGTCCAGTCCAGAATGAACTTCTGCACAGAGACTGTTTTTCCAATTCCAGCAACTCCTTTAGTCAGCACTCTTCTGATGGACTTGTCTTTAAAGAGATCATTACATTTGATGGGTGTCTCCTGTGCTGCTGGTCTCCTGGACGCTGTCTCAATCTGTCTCACCTCATGTTCATTATTGACGTCTCCACTCCAACCCTCTGTGATGTAGAGATCTGTGTAGATCTCATTCAGAAGTGCTGAACTTCCAGGCTGTGAGATTCCTTCATTAATTCTTTTACATTTCTCTCTCAGTGTGGATTTGAGTTCTCGCTGGTGCACAGAGACGAGTTCTGATAAAAAGAAGAATAAAATGTAAACTCTATGATCATCTCTGTTGACTATTGATATTTTCATAGTTGTGTATCATATGTAATGTCAGTACTGATCTGTTATTATATTGTGCTGATAAAAGCACATCATTATGATGAGACGTGTTTAATAAATTTCGAGCAGTTTCCTTCCTCTAAAGTTAAAGTGATGTTATAACCCCATGAGCTCTTACTGTTCTGCAGTGTGTTAGCGAGATCTGTGAGGTTCATGTTCTTCAGGAAGTGCAGTGTGATCTTCAGCACTCCCTCTCTGACACTGCTCTGAACCTCCTCCTCCTCCACCTCCCTCTCAGAGCATGCTGGGTAATCTGGACTCAGGAGCTTCTTAAATCTCTTCAGCTCATTCTTTATCAGACTGATGACTTTGTGCTCCAGCTCCTGATTAGAAACAGGAAGAAAAAATACAAAAACTCAGTAATGTCACACGAGTGTGTGTTCATTACCGAATATAAAACTACATTTTGTCTGATTAATCATAAAGATTCTACACGCAGATGTAATAAATAAAACGTTCTGCACCAAATACAGCTTTGGGATTAGAATAGTGTATTCCAGGCCGATTCAATAGGTGGCATCCAGACAAACTGGTTTCAGCAGAGGACGTAGACGAGTAAATAAATGAAGGTGAGTGATGGAACATTTCTGTGTGTTTGAAACCAATGAGGAAAACACAATACACTCGTGTTCTCTCTTAGTGTTGCTCAGTATTTTGTTCTGTCACATTGCAGTGAGAGTGGAACAGGTGTAATGATTACTCACATCTCTGCAGCACACAGATAGAGATATTCATTACACTGCTGGGATTAGTACACACACACACACACACACACACACACACACACACACACACACACACACTCACACACACCTTGAATACGTCCTCCAAATGACTTTTCTCAGTGAATTTTGATTTATTCTTCTGCAGTCTATGAACAAACAAAACAGGTGTTAAAAGTTGAACAAGGACTATAAATCATATTCATAACTACAAACACAAACCAGTGAATACACAGATATTTGAGAGATGTTTGATTATGTGAGAGTGTGAGAGATAAAACACTGCACTCATACATTACACTGTACTCACCTCAGATCAGTAGCACAGTCTGTGTCTCTGAAGTTTACTGGATGATCCATTGACCCGTCACTCTTCATGGACACACAGCTGGGTTCAGGTGAGTCTGATCTCTTACCCTGAATCAGACTAAACACACACAACCACTGTATCATTATCACTGTTCTGTAGCAATACTGAATAATGAACCTGTAGTTAAACTCTGATGATATTCCTTATTAACACTGATACGATTCTTTACCCTTCATACTTTATCCAGCTACAGGGACTTGGGGTTAGACGTGTTGCTCAGTAGCTTAATGTCACTAATCATCAGCTGGTTTTGAACATCTCGAGACAAAGCTGCTGAATTAAACTCTTCACTAGTCACTTTTCACAGATACACATCAGAGTCTGATCTGTTTAGTGTTGGTGAATGTGAGAACATTTCTGTTTTTCACCGAGTCACACCCTTCACTCACCTCTCATCTTTCTTTCTGTCCTGCTCCATAGACACACTCATTTTGGAGGTCATGTCTCCTCCTATAGATTACATCTGTCAACCTACACACACACACACACACACACACACACACACACACACACACACACACACACACAGTAACAGTGATTTGGTGGTTTAATGTCTTACTCCAGTCCAACACGTGTGTGTTAAATCTAACTCTGTATCATCACACGGTTCACTTACAGTAAAATCAAGTCCTACAGTAAACTGTGTAAGTTACAACTTCAGTAAAAATCAACTGAACTGTTCTTCATCTAGTGTAGATTCATAACATTCACATATTATAGCTTTAGATTTAGATACTTACTGTGTTCTTCTCCTGAGAACCTTTTACAGTCCAATCGTCACTAAATGCAGTTTCACTTTTACTTAAACTGG
>NC_030416.2:37774067-37779067 GCF_001660625.3 Ictalurus punctatus
CACACACACACACACACTATTATAACACTATCTCTACATTTTTTTCCTTCTTTGTTCTTTATTTCTTAGTTTATTTGTTTCTTTTTATTCTTTCACACTTTTCCATCGTTCCCTTTTCTTTCTTTCTTTTTTGTGTTTCACTTAACCAGAGACACCTTTTACCCATGATGCCTTGCACAGTCGAGTGAAAGTCACTCCATCAGTCATTAATAAAGTTTATTCGACTGGTTCCACTGCAAAGTGTAAACCTCAAGGGACTGTAGTACAAGTAGTTTTTAAACTTATTTAAGATTCTAATCAGTTATCACCAATGAACAGTGTGTGTTTTCCTCATCAGAAATCACACTAGTGCGCAGAGTTACAACCTGACTGCTGTAGAGTTTTAAATCTGAGCTGTTTTATTATTTTATTCTTCTTTAAGTTTGTTATAAAAATGTAAAAGGAGGGAAAGCATTAGCAGCAGTGGAACAGTGTTAGTGTGTGTTATCAGGAACTCGTGTATCTGTGGGGAACCATGTCGCGGAGTGACGTCGCGGAGTGACGTCGCGGAGGAGTGACGTCGCGGAGTGACGTCGCGGAGTGACGTCGCGGAGTGACGTCACGGAGTGATCCTTTTTGATGCCATGGAGATGTTCTGATTCTGATTCTATACCAAAACATGTTCTCTCTCTCTCTCTCACACACACACACACACACTACTGCGTGTTTATAAGTTTGCATAAATGAAAGAAGATAAAAGGACGATCAGGTAAGCAAGAGAAAAATATTTGTTTGGAAAAAACAAGTTTTCTGTGTAATTAAAGGTCATGTGACCAGAACGACTTCAGACTAAAGATGTTACTAATGTGGTGGAGAAAAGCTTTCACACAGTTCAGACCCGGTTTTACTTTAAATTCCTCATTTTAATTTGTGTTAAATAAATAAAAAAAAATGATGAGGAGGAAATATCTTTATTTAATTGCTAAACAACTATTTTTTGTTATTAATATTTGTTGTATTAACTCTTATTCATGTTTTTCTCACGTTGTTTCTCAGTAATTTATCATTTTAATTGATCAGAGATGGAGGCTCTGGAGAAGGAAAGAGATGAAATGAAGGGAACATTTCAGGTTGATAAAGACAGTTTGGTGCTCCAGCTTGAGGAAGAGAGAAGAAACATGGAGAAGGAGAAAGAGAGATTCGAGCTCCAGCTGAGAGACAGTGACGCCAGAGAAGCTCAGATGAGAGAAGAGATGGAGGCTCTGGAGAAGGAAATGGATGAAATGAGGAGAACATTTCAGGCTGATAAAGACAGTTTGGTGCTCCAGCTTGAGGAAGAGAGAAGAAACATGGAGAAGGAGAAAGAGCGATGGGACAAAATGGAGAGCAGGCAGCAGATAGTTAAAGGTGGCTGGAAAAAACATTGTGATGTATTGGTGCAAATGATTGTTGAAAAGGAAGAAATGCTGGAGGAGATAACAGTAGAGGTGGAAGCCCTGAAAGGAACCGTGAGAGAACTTAAGCAAAAAGCAAGGGATATGGATCCTGAGATGATGGAGGAGCTCAAGGAAGTCGATAAAAGGCTGAGGAACTTTGGTCCAAAGTGGTTCCAGAAGCTCAGGAAGAAGAAGAACATGAAGAAAAGACAGTACCTGGAGAAAGAGATAGAGAGACTTGAGCTCCAGCTGAGAGACAGCAAAGCCAGAGAAGCTCGGTCCACAGAAGTGATTAATATTATGATGAAGGAAAGGCTTAAGATGAAGAGACAGTTAGCGATTCATGGCTTGTTGACAGACATATTTCAGAGAAGGTCTAAAAGGGAAAATGACGAACAGCAAGAGAGATTGGATCTCGAGCTGAGAGAGAGCATGGCCAGAGAAGATAGCACAACGGACATGATTAATGCTCTGGTGAAGGAAAGGGTTGAAATGATGAAAAGGTTTCAGGAAGAAAAGGAGAGCATGGCACTCAAGCTTAAGACCGAGAGGGAGAACATGGAGAAGGAGAAAAATCAAGAGAGATTCAAGCTCCTGAAGAGAGAGAGAGAGGCCATGGAAGAGTTCATGGTGGAAAAAATGAATGAACTGAGGACACAGTTTCAGGCTGAAAAGGAAAGGATGGAGAAGAAGATTCTGGAGAAGGACAAAATGCTGGAGATAACAGAAGAGATGGAGGACTCTGCAGAAATGAAGAAGAAAGCAGGAATGAAGGAGGGACTCAATAAAGTTGATAAGAAGCTGAAACACTCTCCCCTACAGTGTTTCCAGAAACTCTGGAAGAAGAAGAACATCAAGGGGAGACAGCAGATGGAGAAAGAGCAAAAGAGACTCGAGCTCCAGTGGAGAGAGAGCGAGACCAGAGAAGTTCAGATGAGAGAAGAGGCTCTGGTGGAGGAAAGATTTCAGCCTCAAAAGGAGAAGATGGTGCTGGAGTTTGAGAAGGAGAGGGAGAACATGGAGAAGGACCTGCATCAGGTTCTGGTGACAGTGGTAATCTGAAAAAACGAGGAAGGTGAGGAGAGAAAAATCTGTGAAACGCCAAAAGATTTACACTTTGGGTCGAGTTCAGAGTCGCTTCAGTTCAGAAGATACGCGAGTAGATGCAGTAGATTTAGACTCGTGCTGTTCAGGTGTTTAACTGGATTTTCTGAGCAGAACATTTATTGAAGCAACCCGTGTATAGCTCACAGCTCTGTGGTGTTTAAATGACTCCATTAACAGAGAGCGTGAGGACGGCTGACCTGAGCACACAGCAGCATCAGCAAGTACGGCCATTAAGAGAGAGAGAGTGGAATGATGTGGACTTGCGTACACACACGAAGGTACTCACGGGCTGCGAGTGGTGATACGCAGGAATGACCTGCAAAAGCTGGTAAGGCAACTTTAATGAAAGTCTGTGCAACAAATCCAAAGACGTGAGGCAGAGGCAAAAAAGAAGAAACAGATACAAGTCAGACGATCCACATACAGGATATCAGAAAGAGACAAAATACGTAATCAGTAAACAAAGTCAAAGTCTGAACCAGTATAAACCAGGCGGCAAAATACAATGTCTGGGGAATGTCAGAGACACCAAGGAATTGAGTGTTTACTTCACAAAGAGCTGGCGGTACAACGCCTCTATATAAAGGGGTGTGTGTGTGTAATTGGGATCAGGTTGCCTGATCAGAAGTCCGATGATTGCGAATGAGGTAGTGTACCTTGGCTTGGGCACAGGCAGTACAGGAAGATACGCCTCGGTGCATGTCGGAAAACATGTCCAGCCACCATCTGTTTTTTTTGTTGTCATTTAAATTGTATCTACACATCGCCTGTCATTTTTTGTTTGTCGTTTAAAACGTATCTCCATGTCATCTGTTGGTCTACACTTCGATCATGAGTGAATTTAATATGATTGCTCACTCTCAACCAATCCCCTTTCTTCTGGAAACCTCAATCATATTTAAAGTTATTATAGAAATTACTGTATTTTTCTTTCATAACTAAATAAAAAAAACTTTCAAAAATAAAATAAATAAATAAAATAAATAAATGGTGAGGGTGCACAGTGGCTTAGTGGTGAGCACGTTCGCCTCACACCTCCAGGGTCCGCCGGGGCCATGTGTCCCCATGTGCTGCAGGGGTTCCTCCGGGTACTCCGGTTTCCTCCCCCAGTCCAAACACATGCAGGTAGGCTGATTGGCGTGTCTAAAGTGTCCATAGTGTATGAATAGGTGTGTGAGTGTGTGTCTGTGTGATTGTGCCCTGTGATGGACTGGCACCATGTCCAGGGTGTACCCCGCCTTGTGCCCCTTGCTCCTTGGGATTGGCTCCAAGTTCCCCGCAACCCTGAAGAAGGAGTAAGTGGTAGAAGATGGATGGATGGACTGTCTCATTACACTGTCTCATTCACGCATTCACACACACTCACACACACCAATGGTAGCAGAGCTGCATACAAGGCGCTAACTTCTGTGGCGACAGGCCGGAAGCCGGCGCACAGGAAATAAAGAAGAGACAGCTCCGCTTCAGCGCCACCAAATGTTTTGGACGGCCAGAGAGCACGTGGCTTCTGGGCGGGGCCGCCGACACACCCACGGCTCGTGAATGGTGCTCCGTGCGGAGGAATTCCACCATCCAGCAAGCGGGGAGGGTATAAAAGGGCGATACTCCACTCGCACCGGAAGAGGAGTATCTCGAAAAGAGAAGTATCTCTGGTGTGTTTTGGGTAGTTTCGCTGATGCACGTCTGCTACCCGCTGCTGTGTGTTTTTTTTTTTCTTCTGAATTCAGGCGACTCCGACGTGAGTGACGGCTCCGTCCCGCCCCCTCGGCTGTAATCGCCGACGGCTGAGACTCTCACCGCCCGATCGCCCTTCAACCCACACACTCACGCGCACACCGAGTGACTTTAATAAAATCACCTATAACCCGGAAACAGCCTCCTGTGTGTCTGCTCCGCCCACCGCTGGATAAAATCACTACACTTGCCATCGGGAGCAATTTGGGGGTCAGTGTCTCGCCCAAGCACACTTCGGCATGTGGAGTCACGTGAGCCGGGAATCGAACCGCCAACCCTACGATTAGTGGACGACCCGCTCTACCACCTGATCCACAGCCATGACCATATGATCTGTTAACAGACATGAGGACATATAACAGTATACACAGTCAGTACAAGTAGCAACAGTTTAATTAGTGCTTATTTAACATTACAGTAGCTTCCCTCCTGATAATGTTATGGATCAGAAGATACACGAACATTATTTCTGTGTTTAAATAAAAAAAAACCCTCGCAAATGCGTGGAGGTGAACTTAAACGTATAATTTCAGAAGCATAAAAAGTATTAATGAACATTGCTGAACATTCAACAGTTTAAAGCTTAAAACTCTTAGCTTAAAAATTGTAAAACTTTTCCCATACATATAAACAACAACAACAACAACAACAACAACAACCACTTATTCAGTATTTTTCAACTGTTTTTTTTTTAGTGTTAAGCCCCGATTCCTAATAAAGTCTCTTATATTTAGCAGAGAGCGA